>NW_010246782.1:38856-46019 GCF_000690775.1 Eurypyga helias
GGCTGTTTTGATTAACAACTTCTGTATGTTTGTTAAGGTGTAAGTAATTGAGCTGCAGTATTCAGAGTGGAGTCAAACCCTGTGTTTGGCCTTTAGACCAAGTACAATTCATAGACCAGGCCATTGTGGAAGTATTCCAAGTATTTAAGGAACGTAGCAGTTAAATGAAATATGTACGTTTATCTGTATGCTCATAGGGCTTGGGTTTTGATTAACAACTTCTGTATGTTTGTTAAGGTGTAAGTAATTGAGCTGCAGTATTCAGAGTGGAGTCAAACCCTGTGTTTGGCCTTTAGACCAAGTACAATTCATAGACCAGGCCATTGTGGAAGTATTCCAAGTATTTAAGGAACGTAGCAGTTAAATGAAATATGTACGTTTATCTGTATGCTCATAGGGCTTGGTGAGCGTGTGTTACATTAATTACCTTAAAAGCAGTTTTCAACCAACTATATAATACCCACTTATGGGAGTAGAACTGATGTTGGAACACTGAGGATGCTGGCACGTACTTCCATGGGTTGTCAGTCTTGGTGAGTTTTGCTTTCTCTTTGTTGCTGTATTGTTAGGTATGGCGACAGATAACTCAAAAAGCAGAAAAGTGATTTTGTTGTCCATTTCTCAAAATCTGTTTATTGGGTTGAAGTCAAACATTTCTGTCTTCTATTGTATTTACGAAAGTAATAGTAATAAATATTGACAAAGCTAAACAGTCTCTGGGAAGGAGCAGCCTAGAATTGCTATGCAAACATGCTTTAAAAATTACCTACAGACAATACTACTGTATTAAAATAATAATCCAACTGAAGGTACTTGTTTGAATACTACTTGTTCTGCTTCCCTTTACATTGAGGAATAAGGACGGATCTTGTGCTGGTTTTGAATGGAAATATCAATTGTGGAGTGGATTTACATAATAAAATTAATAGAGCATAGAAAGCTTTCAGCATTGCTTTCTGATTTTCCTCTGTGTGTCACAGAAGTTGTATGTAAAAAGACAGATGATTGGAAGTTTGTTTAGGAAAACAAATCCTCTGGGCTGCATGTATGAGGTCTTTACATACGACAGCTGGTGCAGCTCACAAGACACTCAGGTTCCCGCTCTTCTGTTCCTATAAAGAAAGCCTGTAATTGTGCAGAGTGCCGCACACAGGGCAAAATGTCCTCATCTGCTCACTTCTCATATTCACTGGCCTGGTTCCCTCCGTGTGAGATGCCCTTCCTGGTTACGCTCTCTGAGTGCAGCCACCGTAGAGGAGATGGAATCAGACATCTGTTATCCAATGCGACACAACATTTTATGTCTTTGTGCTTACAAAGGGATGATTTTGCAGGAAGATAACTTATCATGTTTACACCGTAATTAACCACTGGTTAATAATTTCATGTTTGTCGGTGTCTGACCTTTCTGTTACAGTGGAGTAAACCTAGAAGTGTCTTTTTCCAGTGGTGCAAGCTGAGAGAGACTGGCAGTGACTCTTCCAGAGTCTGGTGGGAAAGGACCTAGCATTAGAGTTGAAGGACCTCAGTCTGGAAAGTCTGCTTTTTCATGGATCATAAGGATTTGTCGTTTAGCTCCAGATTCATTGCTTCCCCTCAGAGCTGCAACCATCCATCTCTACAGTGAGCAATAATGGTTGATTTGTTTTACTGCCTTTGAAAATCTTCATACCCAGAGATCTGTGGCTCTCCATAAAATGGAAGAGAGGTGTGTTTGGTTGAGTGAACTGGATGAATAGTGAACTGGCTCAGCCACAGGAAAGAAAGACTAAAGGAGAAGGGGGAGGAGAAGACTGGTTTCAATATCTGAGCTGCTGGTTGGTCACACACAGACACCTTCATTTGTTCACTCCTGCATCACAGTCCTCCTTCTAGGAAGAGCTGTAAAAGTGATGTCTGGTCCTAGCCAAAATGTGTCTTATATTCATGCCTAATGCCTGTTCTACTCTCTTCTCTCACTATCCCGTAATGCTGTTGGTTTTGAATTGGTGTTGAGTTGCTGTCTGTGTCCCACTTCTGGCTCTCCAGATGGGGATATGAGGTGAGCTTTCTGCAGTCCTTCGAGATTGAGCCTCTCTAGTTGGCAGTCAGTTCACTGTCTGCTTCATGAACCTTCTTTTAAGGCTTCCTGGAATTCAGTTTGAGCTAAGACTGAAGAGGAATTTACTAATTTTGAGGTAGGGACAAGTTTGCAAATAGCTACTAATGGAAACTTCATTGTGCCCTAAGGGTGATGGATCAAGGAAGGTTCAAGTTTAAAAAAAATCATTTCAGGGCCTGTGGAAGACTGAAAAAGCATTTTCGTAGGTCCCACTCTGTTTTGTGGTGAATCAGACAGGCAATTTCTTGTTGGCTTCCATTGTTTTCAGTCATGTCAATAAGGTCCTACTTAATACTCAAATCGGTTTTGTTATTTTTACATATAAATTCCATTTCATAACAACAATATTACTTCCCAGGCAGCTCATTTGAGGGTGATTACTCTACTTCATAGGTAGTAAAACTCACTTGGTCTCATTATACATTTCAAGGTGCATGAAGCAGACAATTACCTCTAAACATGCTGCCTGATGGGTGTTAATGCTTCATTATATTTACTGTTTTCTTTTCATGGCTTCAGGTAGAATGACACACTTTTTTCCCCAGGAATAAAATTTGGAAAATCTTTTGCTTTTTCTTGGCAGCGCATTCTTCCTAGTCTGACAGTTAATGTGCCTCGGATATTCTCTAAAAATTGACGAGAACACCCTCATCTTCACCCGTTGGCTAGAGGTTTTACAATGTAAGAAAAATGTCTGACTTGTTTATGTGAGAGGGAGTATCTTTGCAGAAATGCATAATTGATGCCAAGGTGCTTTAACTTGTATGCTTAAATTAGGCACCTAACTCTGCTTAATTTCCCAAATAATGCCCCAGTTTACATCAGCACTTAAACATGTGCTGAAGTGTTTTCTTGAAAAGACAAGTGATTTTGCAGTTGTTCAGAAATAAGGTGATTATAGAAGTTCTTGAGTAGATCAGCCTCTTAGAAGCCAGGGGTGCTCAGCTACAAAAGTCTCCTACTTATCTGGCTGGATTTGAATTTAGATGTCTGGATTTAGACATCCGTGGCTGAACATTTTGGCCATCATGTTTTCAGTGCTTACCAGTGACAGTTTTAATTATTATAATTATTAATATAAAACCTGAATACTTGACTGCTTCTTCCCCACTCCACTGTCATTATCAAGAGGTTTAGTGTGTGTGTACTTATTTGAAAATGGAAAGGTAACTCTAGTAGAGGAAAATCAAAAACCTTATGCATTTTATTACCATTCAGAGGGTCCACCTCATCCTTTCTGGCTGTTGTGAAAATGTAGTAATAAGAATACAAATGTTGCTGGCCAGCTGTTTTGACCTTCTGTGACACAGAACATTTACAACGAGGACTTAAGCAAACCAAGGCAGACTGTTATGAGAGGTTCATGTAAAGATAGGCTCTTGGAGGTTTTGACATTTTGTGGGCAGTACCAGGATGGAGGTACTGTCACAGAGAACATTGTGTGACCTTCAGCTATCCTCTGTTAGAACCTACAAGTAGGAATCTTAAGCTTTTATAGAACTTACATCTTACATTTTTATATATTAGACTTTTGTAATAGCAATAGGATGATTAGTTTTCATGGAGTGCTGTGTTCCTTGGGACAACAGGGCGAGGAAAGATTTCCTGAATCCTGCCTGTTGCTGGCTTTGGCAAGCATGTGCTATAATTCCATTCACAAATAGTTAGATTGTCTTGCTTCCACTGGAAGTTGTCCAGAATCTTGGTCTTCTCATGATTTCAAACCCCTTAACTATCTTCCTAATTTTGCTGGTAGCTGATTTATACTGATAGTCTGTGAGTTGATAATGCCCTTTCATTTCATGCTTGCTGCTAATGCCCTTTTGCTTCATGGCTGCTCCTTGAGGTATTTTGTCTTCCTGGGGTATGTAGAAAAAGCAATTGACTATTTTATAAAGCACTCTTGGATCTATCCCTCTAGCACATCCAACTCTTCCCTTCAGCTGTAGCCATTTGAGCTACCCCTTATCCATTCTTTTCATCTGTTCCCTTCTGCCAGAACTTTTCTGTGAGATAGATCATATAATCTAAACCTCATCTGGTCCCTTTCTACCAAAGCTTAAATAATTGAAATGTCAATAACATACCATTTAAAATCTATTCTACTTAATCTACCAGAGTGGTGTGTTGGCAGATTGTGAATGTCACACTACTGATGAGCAAAGGACTTGGATAACTATGAGCTTCTAATCAAGAAATTCATCTAAAATGGTATATCTGCGTAAGAAATGCTGGCACAGAAGGGTGAAGTACCCACTAAAAGCAGTTGGGCCTAAAGTGATTACTAAAGCAATTCAGGACATCAGGGACTCTACGATAGCTCTCAGGAATGATTCATCCCTCGTAAGACCGTCTGGCTCTTCCCCGCTGCAGTGCTCCCAACAGAGGCAGTGTGGCGGCGGCGGCCTCCAGTTTATGCTCACTGAGCTGGCTTCGGGAGCAGCGGGGAGACCCAGGACTTACCCCACTAGCTGGGAACTGCCCACTTGGATTGAGGTGGGTGTGCTCTGCCATGTGCTAGTCCTTTTGGTGAACCTTCAAAGGAACTAGCCTTGAAGCCGTGGATATTCACATCTCTCAGAATTATTGTCTCAAGGTACCTGCAAATTCAGATGGACACCACCATATCAGTTGCACTTAGAATATGTAATCAGGATTTTATTTTCAGCTGTAAAAGATACGAGATTCCAGCCAGACACTCGGTAGTGCTATTCTAGGATTTTACAGTTTATTCTAGTGATTTGAATAATGACTAGAATAACAGTTTATTCTAACCATTTGAACTGCACATCAGCGTGGTAACTGAGAATTTATTAATAAGCCTTCGAGCTTACACATTGCATTTCAAAGAGACTTACAGACAGTAGTTAATTAATAGCCTGATGCCACTGATCTGTCTATAAACTTCGGTTCCTGTCACAGACCTTATTTCTTGTGAAGTGCAGTTATGATGGCTGAGATCTAAAGCACAACTTTGCAGAAGATCTGAGATGTCTCTGTGGGTAAATAGAAGACTCTGACTGTGGTCTTATGAGAGCTGGAGCAGGGCACCCAAGCTTCAAGTTTTTCTGCCTTTGAGTGATGCCTGTCCTAAGCGGTTTATTCCCCACTGCCTGAAAAGGAGCAAGCTCCTGCCACAGGAGCCTACAAAACCCAGCTTGGGATGGGTAAATTGCTACCTGGCAACCGAGTGTTCCTGCTCCAGGGCTGGACTCCATCCAGCAGTCAGACAGACCTGCTGAGAGGTGGTGTGGGCGATGCTGGGATGGGGCAGGGATGTCCATCATGCGGTACAAGCTTGGTACAGTCGAGTACAGACTACATTTTGGAGTCCAGAGTAAGGAGGGGCACTGCCAGAAGGCAGCATGGCACAAATTGGTTGTGGTAGAAAGGTAGTTTATTCCCAGAGTCACTCTTATCAGGATTTACCAGCCAAGTGAGAATAGGCTCAGTCAATATGTGGATGAGAGATCTCTCCTGACATGAGTTATTGGCATCAATCATTTGCATTCAATCAGAGATTCAGGCCTAGTATTTTAATGCAGTTTATTATTTTCTCAAGTGTTTCAGGATCTACCTGTCAGAGGTTAAATCCTGCAGGATAATTCACAGGCTTTCTAATGAGCTTGGCATCTGAATGTGAGTTATCCTTTCCGTGCTCAAAGATTTACTTTGGTGGTCCCATCGTTCCCCTTACTGAATACTCTGTGCAGTTACTTGGTATAAATATTCACATTTAAAGACAAGGTAAGTAATCTTCCAAAGATCACTCAGGAAAACTGCAGAAGTGTCAGGAATGGTAACCCAGAGTCTTTGCTTAGCAGCAAGTTTCACTTTATCCTCTTCCCTAAAATAGTGTAAATAAGAAACCAAGTCAACTTATTAGCTGTTAATGGAGAAGCATTCTAAACCACAGGTTAAATATGGAGCTTTCAGGTACTTTGGCTATCGTAGCTGGGATAGAAAATCTTGTGAACACTGTTAGGAAGTAGCTTTTCACACTTGATTTCTGAAGTGCAGAAGGAAATGCCATTCTTGTAGGCTCATGCTTTTTCATCTGATTATTGCTAATGCAAATTGCCAGTGAGGCATGCATAAACCTGCACTGCAGTTCTTGAAATTGGTGCAAACAGTACTTTTTTTTTTTTTTTCCAAATATATCTATCCACTTCAGTCCTGAATGCAGAATGCTACTTGCTGACTGAAAGACTTGATAGGCATTGGGAGGTTGTCACAGATGGAAGTTCAAAATGTTGTTTCTTAAAAACTGTGCAAGCTAGGTTCTCCCTGAGCATGTAGAACAACAGAATTTAATCTCTGTACGTGGTTTGGGAAGATGGAGGTTGTACCTGGGGGGAAAGTTTCACTCCTGATCAGAGAGGGCAAAGACAAAGCACTCAGCGAGAACATTTAATAATGGATCAGTTTGCTCCTCTCCTGTAGCAGGAGACAATTAGAAGAGAACATAATGTGGGGGAAGGGAAAAGAAAACAACCCTATAGAATTATTGAACTGAACAATATCCTCTCTTGCATTTCAGAGGGAGGATTGGAGAGAAGTTGACATTTTAATATTTTCTAAATTACTCTGCAACATGTTTTCTGATGAATCTAATCTGGTGCCTCTTCCAAATTGGTATTTCATCCAAGAATGTTTGGGCAAATATGTTATTAAGCCGGTAATTTAGATTTAGCAAGTTTTATATTTCACTACATTTAAAAAAAAAGATAGCCTAATTTTCAGAGTTAAAGGAATAGGACTCATTATTCCCATGCATAGAGGTAAATTGTTTTACTAGCACAACTCAGTATTGATTTTCATCCTACATCTCAATATTGAATGTTGTTTACACTAGAAGATACAGAGGGAGCGTGGGTGCTCGGGAGGCAGGAGGTACATGAAAAGAGCTTTTTGACTGCGGGACTAACATTCCTACGCTACTGATATCCGACTGAGTCACGGTTGTTGTGGTCACTATTTGAAAGACAATAGCAAACAAAAAATGTTTTGTCTCAACTGTTCTTTGTAATTCTCAGTACCTAATGAAACCACCAGCTCTTCC
>NW_010246782.1:46050-68684 GCF_000690775.1 Eurypyga helias
CATTTGGGCATGAGCCTTGTTTCCTGTGCCACTGAGAAAAACTCCTGATTGAACTACAAGGATTTGCGTAAATCTGTCCTGTCTCTACTCTTCAGATGACTCTAATGGACAGAAGAAATCTCTCCTCAAAAGTAACTTAACTACCAGTACTCACTCCCTTATTCATGACAATAAGCTGTCAGGTCACCTTCAACAGATCACCATCTTACCTCTTCACCAATAGCGTTTTGCAAAATATCTGGCAGTAGCAGCATATTTTGTAACCTTCAGGTGCCTATGCCAACGTGTGAGCAAGCTGTGTGGCTGCTGGAAAGTGTAAGGAAATGGGTGAATACTTCTGTTCCTCCTGGTAATTTAGGAATGTTGATGAATAATACTTCAAGTCATAACAAATGTTGGAGTCTGTTGCTTTTGATTGAAATTTAAAATAAGCTATGTCTGCTAGAATATATACTGCCTTACTTTTATTATAAATCACAAGTTCACATTAAGTTATAAGCATTCCTTTACATATGCTGAGAAAATTTACCTGTATACCACAGATATAATTCATCACCATTACAATCTAACCAGCTTTATTTGAAATTTTGTTTTTAATCTGGGCTTAAATTCACTCAGTTACTTTCTCTGCAGAAATGATCTTGGCCTCTGCTCCTTGTAGTTAGCAAGGAACACTGCCTTTCAGGTGTTGATGCAAGGAGTAGAAACATTCCCTTTTCTTTCCTTTGTCTTCCAACGCATTAAGTTACTTGGCACTTGACAAACTACTGTGATTTGGTTCTTCGGGACAGCTGCTGAAATGGTCAGGTCAGGAGGGAAGTGAGCATTATATTTTGGATACACAGGGGATTTTTTATAGCCGTTGGCTCAGTGCTTTTTGTGTATCGGTGGCTGGTAGCTGTAGCTCGGGCTGTAAAAATAATAGGCTATATAATGCCTGATTTAGAGGTACCAACATGCTGGCTGCGTAGAGCCAGTTATGGCATTTGCTCATCAAGGGGAATTTGAAACCCATCAGCTGACAAGGGGGAAAATATATTTAAAAAATTGCTGAAAGTCTTAAAATCAATCTGCTTTGCATCAACTCCACTTGCTGCTAGAAAAGCCGTGCTGGTTTAAGTACAGAGCAAGCTCAGTTTTTCAAAGGCCTGCCCATTCATTGTTTACTTGACTCATCCACATCTGCGAAGGGAGTGGGCTGGCGGATTTTCTCCAGCAGCCGACTGAGCTCAGTACTGCAGAACATCAGGTTTTGTGTATCCAAACACGTTTACTATTACAAAGCAATCAGTCATTTAATTACTGACGGAACAAACCAGAAAGCTCTGCGGTGTATCCACGGCGTATTAATCTTTTCTTCTGTCTGTTCACTCTTTTGTCTTTGAGCCAGACACCGTACGTCTTCTTTGGCTGGTGCATACCCTTTATTTATATTGTAGTCCTAACACTGTTAATCTGCTCAATAATTTATAAGACAGCTGACCTCAACATTAGGTGAGCTATTGAACAAACATCAGGGAGTGTTAAATTCAGGTTAGGCGCTGTAGTCTGCAAACCCCTCGGAGTGCACAGACTCTGCTAAGCTCACAAAACGCACGGAGGGAGTAGGCATACCTGGGCTTCTGCCCATCCTCCTGCCCAGCTTCTGTCATCACCCAGCCGATAAATACTTAAATCACAGACTGAGGTGGGTGGACCACTTTCTGTCCTATTGTCTCCTCTTTCCCAGGTATAATCTTTGCACACAAACCCTTTTCAAGTACTTTGTTACTAAGGAAACAAACTTGCTAACCATGGACCATGTGGGAATAATGGTGATTTATTTAGAAAAGGAAAGGTTTGTCATCTTAAGCTCACTACTACAAAATTGCTTTTTGATTACCTTCAAGCTTATTGCATTGTCTTGTCACAATAAACTATGGGAACAAGTGGAAAGGTTAATAATTGTGGGCTTTGTTCTTGTCAGTTTTTCTGCAAAAGATCATACAGGAGACCTGCACCCTTAGCTCAAAAGGAACAAATTTCAGGAGGACTGGAGCAGGATCCCCAGACTCTTTTTTTTTTTTTGGTTTGTTTTATTAGGACTTGATGATCTTAAAGGTCTTTTCCAACCTAACAGATTCTATGATTCTGTTTATTTCCTAGCTGCCTCCAAAGGCAGCACGGCTGAGATGCGAAGGTTTGCGTTCCGGCTATGAGGGTGGGCTCTGTGATACACAGTGCACCAGGAAGTACTGTTCTGCCCTGAGCTGCCTGAGGATTCAGGAGTTACGCTGTCTGAGGAAGAATAGAGCAAGAAGTTCAAATTGCTGTTGAGTCTGGGGTACGTTAAGGAATGATTGGCATTAACAAATCACCCTGAATGCTTCTGTACTTTCACAATATGACAAAAATTTAGCATGATGGGAAGTTTGTGAAGTGGCAGTTTGTTAGAGGATAGTGGGTTTTATGGTAAAGTTTTGAGGAGAAACCTAAATTTGTTAATATAAAAGACTTTGGAAAATGAATAGGTTTATGGGTTTTTTAGTGTGAAGTGATCACTCCTTTTGAAATTCCAACTGAAGTATCTTTAAGAACATATGAAATCTAAATGAAATGTTTCACGAGGCTGAAAGGGAATATATTTTCATATATAATTCACACTTACGTTTTCTATTCTTGTCTGGATTAGCAAAACTAAAAAATCTTGAAGTGTTTCCCAATAGAAGAAAAATATTTCCTACATACTCATTGGAGATCTTGGCACTTTCAGTAGCAGCAGTCTTTCCTGCTTTCCAGAAACCCCGAAGGCTGATTGGAAAAGGAAAAAAAATCCTTGCTGATATGCATCTACTGTCTTTTCCCATGTGAGATTACTTGCCTCACATTTTCCTAGAAAATGAATAATACAGTAGTAAAGGATGCAGCATAAAGTATTTATGGCAAATTAAAACTCATCTCCAGGACAATTTAGATAACAGGGATGTGGGTCACACCTATTCTTCACTGGAGTGGACTTCTGAGGAATTATTTATCAGTGTTAAGTTATTTTCATTAGCTACAAATACGAATGAAGAATAAATTAATCACAACATCTCATGAGTTTTATGTTGCAATTATGACCAATTTGGTATTATTTGCTGCATTAGAGTCAGGTTGGGCCATACTTGTACTTAACGAGTGGGTTCGTGCCACCGTATTGTGGAACCTATGCTGAGACATTATATTGAAGCTGTGTAACAAGGCACGGGGATTTGGCCAGTAGTTTTTATGCAGTGGTGATGTCAGACACCAGCGTATCTTTATTTGTAATTTGGGAAGGACTAGAAGTATTCTGGAATGTTCTCTATATATGAGCTGCCCTGTTCTGTAGCCCCTCTTTACCTACTGTTCAGGATCCAAATTCCTAAAAACCGGGCTTTAAAATATGATAATTTGACTCAACCTTTTGAACTATTCTATGTCTCTCTTCTGACACCAGATTCCAGATTAAAGCCCCTGAGCGATGGGCTTTTTTGCTACTTGGGAACTATTGTTCTGAAAGCTAGCACCAGATGAATAATTGAATTTTCAGGTTTCCCCTGAAGAAAAGAAAGGAAAAATGAGTTAAGAATTGTCAGGTTTGCCAAATGTTTTGTATTTTTAAAACTGAAACAGATAAATTTGTTCTTGAAAATGCAGTTTTAAAATTAAAATCAAAAAAATCTCCTTTTGATGAGGATGATATGTACAATCTAGTATTTAATCCTGAACCTTGGTGGTTGTGATCGCGTTGCATCATGAGAACAGCAGACCCAAAAGGGACGTGGGGACTTTGTGGAGTGAGCCTCTGTCTCCTATTGCTTCACACTGTAGCTGAATACGAATATATTTATTTCCATATTTTGAAAGGTACGGTTGGCAGCTGAGCACAGTGGTAAGAGACTGTCATGCTCCAAAAGCTCTTCCAAGTGCTGCAGCCTTTATGTCTGGTAGTACACCCTCCTTGCTAGCATGAATCAGCTTCCCAGCTCTAGCACATGCACTTTTCCCAAGGCCTCTTTTCTACACATACAGGGAGAAAATGCATTCTCTTCTCTCAAGAAGTGACTAAAATGATTCTCCTGGGACTGGGAACCCGTCTTCAGAAATGTTGCTGTTACAGGAAGATTTTTCTGCGGTGCTTCTCCTTTCCTTCTGGTGATAATACCTTCTTTCTATTTTTTCCTATTTCCATGGATGTTCATCTGACTTTTCTTCACAGCCATGGGCAAACAATGAAATCAGAATTTTTTCAGACTTCTGGTCAGGCCTGGGTGTTTTTGAACATGTGGTTATTCAGTTGCAAACAGAGGTTTAAGTGGAAACCTTAGAAAACAGAACCTTCAGCTCTTGCAAAAGAAACACTATCTTTCATTTGTCTGACCCATATGCCATCCAGAAGTGAGTACATCTCCCAGAGAGGGGTCTCCATCCTTTGGCCATGCTTCTATCACCTGGGAAGAACTACTCAGCTTCAATATGGGCTTCCACTGAAGAAGAATTTCTAACGAAAGGCACTGTAGGTTTGTTAGAGGGATACCGGTGAATGGTTGAATGATTAAGTAACTTCAGGTTTTGTTTGTGGTTTTGTTTATTCTAAATGCTTTTGAATATATTTTCATTTTGGTGTATAGTTATTAAACACACCCTGGCAATCAAATGCTGAATCTTGTAACTTTGCTTTAAAATGCACTGACAGTGGTGATGATAAGGAATAAAAAAGATTTCACTGTCATGCTTGTGGGCCATAGTGTAAAAGCAATCTTGCTACTGCGGCCAGCTATCAGCCTGCCTGCCCTTCAGTCTGCCTGATCAATACTTGTATAAATATCTTTTCCCAAGAGACGAACACAAGACGCTGCTTGTTCATTGCTGGAACCCATGCCAGTGAGCCATGACAGCAGGGTGAGGACAGTGGCCTTCAGCAAAAGTCACCAAAGCAGAGATTCTTGAACCATTTTATATGTTTTCACCCAAAAAATACCACTTTGCACTTCCCTATGTCCCTTGTAACAAGTGTAGCATCTATCCACATTAAAAGCCAGAGCACATTTTAATAAAAAAACACAATATAAAGGATTAATGTTACTTGCTTTGATGAAGGAAGAAACTCCTGCTTCTAATCTTTATTTTGTGACAGTGCAATTGATTTCTTCACTGTGTGGTAGGGCTGGCCCTGCTCCTGAGTTTGCCTGTATGGCCTACAGCTCCCACGGCTCTGATCTCTCCAGGTTACTTTGCAGCTTGATTAAGCCCTGCTGCGTGTGTGTTATACCTCCCCAGCAGAGCTGTCACCTGTACATTTGATCACAGTTGAATTCCAACTGTAAGAAACACCCAACAAAGTCGTGTCATGCAGGGAACAGAGTTGTTTGGGTTCCTGTTGCTATAGCTACAGTGTCTAAAAAGCCTTGGGAAACCCTGGCTGGAGTTTAGCAGGATGTGACATTACTTAAAGGTGACTTCATTGTACGGATTAAAGTAGATCTGTGAACCCCCAGTGATCCCATCAGCTTTAGTCTGAGTGTCACTGTTGAAAGGGTCAAGTGTCCAAATCTGAGAATCCTGTAAGTTCCCCATATTTAATTTTAATTTTTACATATAAATCATTGTGCGGAAGAGAGTACAAGGAAAGGGTAACATTTTCTACTGATGTTTTCCTGCCTTATCTTCAATAGCATCTCTTTTACGTGGGACCAAGGACGTGCTGTTTTCAGCCTTGTCGTTAAGGTCTTCATTCACCTTTTTGAATTCCCTCTGGAGCCATTGGAAGGAAAAGGACAGCTATGTAGAATGATCCCACTCATTTTAAGCCTGTGAAGTGTTCTGGGGAGGAGTATAAGTATGGTGAGAGCCTGGACAACTGATTTAGACTTTGCCCTGCTGAAGTTAGACTGGAAATACTAGGTGAGAGAAATCCCAGGCGAGGTGCCCATGCTAGCTTTCCAGCCAGCCGTTTCATTGCCAGGGACCAAATCCTGCCCCACGCTGTTCTGTGCATGCCTTCCATGCCTTCCGTGTGTCCTTTAGCAACCTGCTTTGTAGTTTCCTCTCTGACAGCAATAATGCCATTTGCACTCAACCAGCTTAGCTTAAATAGTCAAGGATTAATTCTTCTTCTGTAAGTAGAGTTTAAAGTCCCTTGTTCATGCAGTACAGCTCGGTATTTGAACCTTGTACCTCTTTAGAAGCTGATTCAACATTACACTGCATATAAAATCACAGGAAGCATAGTTGGCAGCAACTTTTTTCCTGCTCTAAGAAAAGGAAAACTATTCCTAGAATTATACAGATGCTATCAGCCAAGTCAGAAGTTAGAATACTATCACTACTCGGGGTCTTGAATAACACAACCACACAAAAGTGTTGTGACTGAATACCCATGGGAGGCTGGCTGAGAGCTCGGCTGAGCTCCACAGGACTATAGCTTACCTTTTTCTTTAAAAACATACGTTCTTTTCAAATTTCTCCTATTTCCAGAGCCATAAATTACTTTTCAGGCCTTTCTAACATTAAAATTGTTACCTGAAGACGAGAAATGATTTACTGAAGAAAGAAAAAGTCCATCCTCACAAAGCGAGCCTCTGTAAATATCCTAGATGGAATTTCATAAAGGAGGATGGCATCATTTCCATTTTTCCCTGCTCAAGTGGCAGTAGGCCCAGCAGAGTGAACAAAAAGGAGGAGATGGGATGTCTTGCAAATAAATCCCATTACATTTCTATACGTGCATTGATTGTATTTTATTTACCCAGACATAAACCAGATTCTAGATAATCAATGTTTTGGCTTGCTGCACTGTGTTCAGTTATTCTCAGCAAGTTGTGGTGTGGGAGGCACGGTGCACACCAGCTTATGTTATAACCCATTTTTGTTTTCCTCCCAAGCCGAGCTGGAGTAAATTGAAAAAGTTTGTTGATGTGAAAAGGTGTTCTGCTAGGATTACTTCTCCGGCAGCCCACCACTGTGCCTGCTGTCTGGGGGGCACCAGGCAACAAACTGTAAGGTTCATGTTAGGAAGCCTCTATTAGGTCTGAATGTTCAGTAGCTTAAATATTTCATATTTTTAAGTGGGTGTAACAGAAGTTCTTGGGGGAGCAGGCGGGAAATACCAAGTTGCTCTGAGCTTTGTGGTTGCTTTTTCTCTCTCACTGGCTAATACTTTGCAAAAAGATGCTTTGTTTTTAAGAACCATATTTGTGCTTTCTCCCTTAAGGTGCAATTTTAATTCTACTTTAGGCAAGACAATTACCTTGGATGTGAAACTGGAACCTTTTTTGGTTCTAACATAATGTGTGTGGTGGCAGGAGGGCAGGGGCTAGGAGGATTGGCAAGGCTGGAAATGGAACGATTCTGTATTTCGTTCTAAATCACATGTGATGGTCTGCATGGACAGGTCATAAAGACCTTAATTTCCAGATGGGTTCATATCATGTCTTCTGTGATGACTCAGCTGATTAACAGGATCACATAGATTGATACCAATCTGACTGCTATTTCATGAATAATTTTCCTGAGGTTTTTAACCCTATTGCTGCTGAGAGTCAGTCTTGATTTTAATGCAACCTATAGTTTGCAAGGAGTCTTGGAACAGCTGTTATCTACTTCATACGCCTTACATTTTTCTTATATCTCCTCTGTCTCTCCTTGCCTATATTAGCCTATTCTAAGTGGGGCCATTTTTCTTGGAAAATACACAAGGCATTCTCATTTTGGAAATCAATGTTTTTTATGTTATTTTAATGTCTTCCATTATATTTCTTCTCTCCAAACACTGTGAAAAAGTCCTTCACCATTTTACAACAAATCAGGGAGCATTTCCTGTATGGTAAATGGAGTCAGCACATAAACAAACAGAACAGTCTCATTAGTGTGTCTTGTCAAGTGTCAGTAATGGCTGACAGTTGCAGCTTTGTATGTTATAACCTGCTTTATTCAGCAAGGGGAAGTCAGGATGCAAGGGCTATTCCCCGTGCTGCTTAAAAAGTGCCAGGACATCTTTAGCTTCCAGCTGGAAGAACCACCAGAGACTAGCAGGAGGAATCTTAGTTTAAACACCTCATTTGAAGGTCAGAACCTCTAACAGTGTAGCAGAAGTACATTGCAATGTCAGCATTGGTTATGAGCCCAGAGCCTGATGTAGGGCTCAAAACCATGACCTTCTACACCAGAGGCAAGAATGTTACCAACTGAGCCCATCTGACATTAATTAAACCCTCATTAAAAAGGAGGGCTTTCTTCCTGGTTGGAAATGCAATCTCCTCTGCAAGGTTTTATCATGCATATTTTATTACGAATTTTAGCATGTGGACTATAGACCCTGTTCTGATCTTTTGGAATCGCTGCACATGGCATATGTTTCATGCAGATGGGAGAGAGAAAAGAGAGAAAAATATACATATTCATTTGTTCTAGTTTGTAAGATAGGTGGCTGTGTTAGGAGCAGCTTAAAGGGTGAAGTTTATTACCACATAGTGATATGGGAAATACTCCATGTAGTACTAAAGGGGCATAAACACACAAACTATGCAAGATTTAAATTACGTGTGGGTCCTCAGGATTATCCAGAGTTGGAATATCACCCGGCAATAGAATCCAGGAAAAGTCCCAAGCCCTTTCTGCTTATTCTAGTGAGCTCCTCTGGGTAGCATATTTACTCACAAGCCTGTTTTACCTACAATATAGCACACATTTTCCTTTAAACCAACCAAGTCTTACTGTAAGTACAGGAGAGCAGCAAGGCAGAGTTCAGTGTTAACAGTGTCTTCATTTCTCAGGCTATCTAAATGTTTTATCAGTATTACTCTTTCCAATCTGGTGTGGCAGGGATTGGCGGTGTTGGACTGTTTGGGTAGTGTCTAGGAGCTTAGACGCCTGAGCTAGTCTTAGTTTTGCCATTTATTCTGTGTTTAATCCAATTTCCCCATCAGGAAGGAAGGGGGAAAAGTCTTGAAACAACTTCATAGCCCTGTACCCCATCCCATCTTTCCGAGCACCCTTCCCTCCTGCTTTGGCCCCTTTAGAGGTCACTGGTGACAGGGCTCTCTCTTTCCAACTCAGGTCTCCGAGCCGGCCCAGCCATGTGAATTCCTCCCTGCGGAGGACAGCCCTTCTTCCAGCTGCATCCATGGCTGTATGGCTGTGCTGGGCGTGGGCTGGGAAGAATGCTGTGCTTCTGCTCTTTTGGTGTCTACAGAAAGCACCTACAACTACAAAAACTCTCAATAAATACGAGAACAGATTTTAACATATCAGATAATACGCCTTTGAGCAACACTGACCTCATCAATCTGTCTTTTGCTCACATTTTCTTATATATTCCTCCCTCCTAATCACAACTTTTCAGTTTCAGATACTTTTACATTTTCCTTCCTTTTAATGACACACTTTCAGTTCTTCCTTCCCAGTAGCACCTTAGCGCCAAACCTCTGCTCCTGTCTCTTTTTCTGAGAAGACAAGGTTCGTCAATCAGGATTTCTTGACCCTCTGAGGAAAGAAGCTGATCTTTCTTCCCAGCTCTGTGGGAATCCCTAATGCCAAGACACACTTCACTGGGAAATCAATATAAATAAAAAGCGGTGAAATGTCTTTGTTGTGAAGCAACCTCTTTGCATTGCTCGTGAGCTCATGCAGAGGGCACATCCCCATCGCCAGCCTAACTGAGCAAGTAGCAACACCATCGATTCAGAGTCCATCTTACTTCACATCCTCTCCTGCACATCGATTCGGCCTTATTCCCCTTCTCAGCTTGTCCCCTTTGGTCGATTGATTAATCATCAATATTACTCACCAAAGGCAGCTACAATTAAACAGACATTAGATGACTTCCCCTCGCATTTAATAACACTGCGCTCAGTCAGCTACCTAACACTTTGCCTCCCTCAAAAAAATTTAACCAATATCCAGTTGAAATAAACTGCTGTAAATTTGGTAGAGCAATTGATCACTGAGAGGAGGAAATGCACAAAGATCCAGACGACGCGGTTTCCAGATCACAAGTCTGCGGGTTAGGTTTCTGTCCAGAGCAGCGTTCCAGTTCTTGGAATCCCTTTTCATTCAGAATTGTTGCATAGTATAACACTGTAAAATACAATCACAATATTAATCACATTGCCCACAGCCTCTGTATTTGCAAATCATGGTGTGAGCACACATAACAGCATATATTTTAATATCAAAAGTCTAGTTGAAAGTGACTTCAGGTCATGCAGACATACTTGGGCTCGGTTCAAGCTAACCAGTGCTCCTCGATTAGCGACATGCATTAGTGGCAAAGTCAGCACCTGCTACAAACCCCCGCTGAGGAGATGATGGTTGGGCTTTTTGTTAAGTACTGACTTTCATCATTTTGCACCTTCGTGCTACTGATGGTTCATCTGTGAGCTGCTGTAATGGAGATGTGCGTGTTTCTCAAAGCAGTCCAAACGAAATGTCTTACCATGTAAAGGAACTAGTTCATACAGAGGCAGAAATGTGCTGTATGGAACAGAGAGAGGAGAATATCCACGTGAAGACTGTCAGAGAGGTGGCTGTAAACCAGTGGCACCAGCCCCACAGCTGCTTTATACTGACCAGGGCAGCGTTACCCGGCACAGACTCCTCGGATAACCTTGGTTTACTTTGTGGGCTTCCTCTGCACCTGTCTCATGGTACTTCTCAAGTTTGATCCGGTTTTAGTAGCCTTTCTTCCCGTGTTGGTACCAACATGAGTTTCTTCAGCGAGGGGTACTGCTCCGTTCAGCCCCAGGTTGATGTAGTACTCTGTGAGGGGAGGGCCTTACATCTACATGGAAATCAGCGTGTGGGTTATAAAATGACACTGAGCTTCTATCCTCTGCTCACTGTCAGGTAGAGACATTTCACTTGTGCCTAGATGCAAAGATATGTAAGGTGAGGGCAGTGGGAGAGGAGACCTGTTTTGTTCTCAGAGCGGATTTGAATCACCTGATGCTTCCACAGACTGTTGCAGGTACATGGCTCAGTGCAAAACAGTAAACCCACTGCTCTGTAGATGCTGAAATTGTGCCTGTTTAACTGAAGAGAGAGCATGATTTGTCTGTTAAACTATGTAGTCAATTGATAGTAAAATACTTGAATAAACTCAGAGAAATAGAAAGAAAAAATATATAGATGTGAAGCAACAGAGAGACTTGTCATTATCGTAGCCCAGTAAAAGTTTCTTTCTGGTATGCATTCACCATCCAAATACTCTATTTTTATAAATTTCCTGCCTGGCAAGTTTTCCATCCACAGATTTCTAAGAGGGTTGAAGCCCTAGAACATATATTTAGTGCCTGCCGACAGGTCCCTAATTATGGCTTGATTAATCACAGCAGTGCCTGCACCTGTCTGTGCAAAACATCTTCATTTTTGCTCTGTGACCCGTGCAGGATCTGGGAACGCATGCAGCAGCGGCTGTGACAGCACCCAGCTTTGTTCTCTTGCCTGCTGTTAGTTCTGCTTCTGTTCTGACCACATTCCTGGTTTGCAGGAATGGAGGGCTTCTTCCTTTGCTGATGTTTCTGGAGAGGCTGCAACACGCTTGGAAGCTTCTCTCTGGAATTGAGAAGGGCTAAAACCTGGTTGCATTCAGAGTTAATTTTTATACACCGTGCCTTCCACAGAAATGGGTTCCCATCAACTCCAGTGGCTTCGATGGGAAAGGTCACAGGATTTCCCCTAGATGTGGACAAAATGCCTTTGTCTTTTGAAAGCCATTAATTACACTGGGGAACCTCACAGGTCTGGAATTGCTGCAGGCTTATAGGGATATGCAGAGCCGTGGCTTTGACTGGTTTTGCTTTTTGAGTAAATGCAATAGATTTTTTTTTTCCTTTTGCTTAATTTTGGAAAAGTCTTAAGGAACCTGTCAGGGAAAACCAGGCCCTTTTCTAGGGTGTAGAATGGGGTAGTTTGCACAGGACTCAGCTCAATGACCTGAGTAAGGAGAAGGAATTCATAGGGCACTTGAGGGGAATGCGAGACTAGGCCATTTCCTACTGGGAAATGCAAAGAGCACAGAGAACCCAGTGAACTGACTGTGTTGGGAAGGGACTCAAAGAGAGGTTACAGAATCGTTTTCTGCAGAGGGTCCTTTTTTATTTTACAGAGAAACACTGAAAAATGAGAGATACTTTGAAGGGATCCAGACAAAACTGAGGGAAAAATTCTTTTTTATACCACTGAGTTGAAAAGGGCTAACAGAAACTGCCCTTAGTGAGGAATGGGAGCAAAACACATCAGCTTTCATCTGATGGGTTTGCTTTTCAATGTAGCACCCAAAGAGTAAATATGGAGGAAATATATCTGGTGTGGATCAAACCAAAGTAGATCTGATGTTTTTCATCCTGAAATGAAAACCAGGAAATGAATTAGTGCAATATAAACCATTCTCTTCGACTTTGGAATGCAATGTTTTCTTTTCAGGATCTTGTAAAGATAGACAAAGAAATGAAAGGTTTGATTGACTAAACAGGAGGAACTATGGCGTGTCCCTTTTAATGTACATTTTTGATACCCAGTCTCTTGTCTGCCTGCTCTGGGAAGTAAAGGGGGGTCACTCTGCATACCTTGCCTCATGCTAGCAATCTTGGAAGGGGTGCCCTGATGCTAACGTTCCCAGGGATGATGCTGGAGCCTTTTTTTTTTTTTGACTCAGGTACACAGTACATATTTCCCATATCCCTTTCCCATGCAAGAATGCCGTAACACAACGATCACATTTAACACAAATTTGAAAACAGATGGAATTACACCAAGCACCTGCAACTCTACCGCTAGAAAGGTTTTGGTGCATCGTTACCTTCATTTTGAAGGAGCGAAGAACAATTCTTGCACTAAAACTTACCTGCAAGTATTACATTTGCTTCCAAACAACATGGGCTGTTGAGCTTCAGCAAGGGATTTCTGGATATAGTAAATAGGTCCATCCAATACACACTTCAAAAATAAAGCACAATTTCCTTTGTTGTGGCTTTTCTATTTTGGACAGACAAAGGCACATTGTTACTTGGAATCTGTGAAGCACAGAGAATGTTCTCTGTGTAGCATGAGGCATGGATGCCAGGATTGCCCCAGCTGGCAAACTGAAGGAACAAAAAGGAATCCAGGAGAAGGGAGAGTCTCCGTGTAGGCAGAGCTGTAGACACACCACTAGAGAGTTGTTATGATAAAAGTCAGTGGAACAATACACAGAAGGAGAACCAAGTTCTGACTGATGGGCTGGAAGGGAAACATCATGGATCTTAAACAGCCTGGAGGGAGGGAGGGGGCTGTAGTTGTGGAATAGTAAAGTTGCGAAAATGAAAAGGGCACAGGCAAAGTTTGAGTTGATATGACTGAAGGAAAGGGTCAGATATCATGGAGAAGAGCGTTCACTAAATCTTGTCAGCTTGCATGTGAGAAGGAGGTGGCAGAAGAATAAAGGGTAGTGCTGACATTGCTAGCCTGGGAGAAGGCAAGGGAAGCAGGGAGGGAGGAGAAATTAAGAAAATAATGGGAAAAGGCAGTAAAGGGGGAGGGTGGAGGATATAAGAAATAAGGTGCTCAATTTTGTCCAAGTTGCCCTTGAGCTGGCAGGGGGGTTATGCTGGATGATGTGCTGAAGAGATTTATGTGTATGGGGAAGGGTTGCAAAGGCAGATTTGTGAGTTTTCAGCACAGAGGTGGTAGTGGAACAGCAAGGGAGGGCCATGAGACACAGGAAGAGACGAGTCCAGACCAGGCCCTGGAAGATTTCCAAAGGGAAGAAGGGAGCAGCATCATCAGAGAAGTCACCAGAGAGCAGGATGTTCACCAGGAAACAAATAGCAGGAGGGACTCGGAGCCTAGTTAAGAAATGGCTGGGGAGTTTGGTGTCTGGAGGCAGCATGAGCATTTGAAAGTGATCTGGGGAAGATGAATCAGTGTTGTAGATATTACTAATTAGTTTTATATGACATGGGTTTGAGAGAAGAATTGACTTTTGGTAGCAGTTGGAGTTCATGGATTGCAGTTTAGACTGGAGTATCCCAGAGGAAAACTGTCCCCCAAGTCAAACAGTCCAAAAGCTCCCCCTATGAGGATGCTGTCCTACTAATGGAATCCTTTGCAAACTCTTCCCTAATCCAAGCATCTTTCCATAGGACAGTCATAAAATGTTATGATCTGTACCCCGAGGAGCATTTGCAAGTTACAATCAAATGACACCTTCCTAGGAGTGTTCAAGGCCAGGCTGGATGAGGCTGGAGCAACCTGGTCTAGTGGAAGGTGTCCCTGCCCATGGCAGGGGGGTTGGAACTAGATGATCTTTAAGGTCCCTTCCAACCCTAACCATTCTATGGTTCTGTGATACTGTGAATAACAGATAGTGCTATTGCTCTGACTCACTCCATGCACCTGCTGCATACAAATGTGTACAGATAACCACTGGATTTTTTAATGTACCTGTCTTCTAGTGCAAAGTAGGACCCCTCTTTTGAAGCAAAAGGTTTTAAGTTCCTCAGTGGTATGACTGGGAGGAGATGGTTTTGGAGACAACTCAGGTATCACTTCAAGGAGTTAAAAGGCAAGTTTTCAGGAGCATCCCAGCCTTCACAGGTTCCTCCAGGAAACGTACCTAGATCTTTTTGTGGAACGTGAAAGGTGGGGAAGGGAGCTTTTGGAGAATCTCATTCATATAAGTCCTGATTTTAAGAGGTGCTGAGCGATGCAACTGCTCTGCATGCAGTTTGAACAGTGCATGGAAACCAGGTAAGTGGGAACTAGGTGTCTAGGAAGAGTGCAGAATCCCAGTAGGCACCTCCCTGCATCTGTAGGTACCTAAATACCTTCAAGCACCTGGCAATAAGGTCTGATGAGATGTTAGGCAGATGCAGTACGTAGCTAATTTGATTTTGGCTGGTAGAAAGACAATGTGATTTCAGATCATGTATTTTTAGCTATTTTCAGTAGGTCTTTTTTATTTGACTTTTATTTTGAAGCTCCTGATTTTAGGCTGTTATTTTAAACCTCTCTCAGTTGGTGGTTCTGATTGCTTTTCAAACCATCTATTTTATAACCTTTGTACTCTTATGCATGAATCTAGGCCAAGTTACCGCCTTCTGTTCGCCTTCCAGTGTCTTTGAGCTTTCAAGTAAGCAAAATGCAGTTTCGGTCTGTTGGTGCTGGGAACCTTGGGAGACACCGTTGTCGTGGGTTTGGGTTTGGGGTTTTTTTAATTGGCTTGTATACATTGGAATAAGTCACCATCCATGTGAATTGTTCCCTGCACCTATACCTTGTGCATGGAACAATTAAAGCCCAATTAGAATAAGATGTGCATATTTCTTTGGCCTGGCTTGGTGCAGGGCTTGCTCTTGAGAGCCAGTGGAAAGCAAAGGTGGATGCTGTAACACAGGAAAGAGACATTAAGAAAGGAGCAAATTCTACATTTCTCCTGTGATCATTGTTCAAGGGAGAACTCTCATGAAATGGGAATGAAAATGTAGTTGATGGCCTGATTCTCCATGGCTGTGCAGCCATCCTTTCCTTCTCTGGTTCTAATAAATGCTCTCTGCCTTCACCCCCACACATGCAAGAAAAATCCATGTGACCAGATAGGGAGACCTTTAAGAAAAGACCAATATTTGCATATCTATTATGGCTATACTCAGTGTTATACTTGTTTCATTAAAATTTCTATTTGGATAATATGTAAGGTCAATACTGTCACCGTTCTGGAAAATTCATTTATTTTAAAATTAAAGCTAAATGCAGCAAGTCTGATTCTCCCCATGCCTCCACCTCTATAAATCCACCGAGCTTGACAGAGTATGTGAAAGCAGAGTTGGGCCCAACGTGTTTAGAGATGGAGGTCTGCTGTGGGGGAAAAAAGCATGCTATTTACATGAATACTAATTTTCAAGGTAAATCCCTTGTTATAGATGCTTTGAATTGCTGCCTTTTTTTTTTTGTATTCGAGGGATGTTTATTATTTCAGCTGGGTGCCTACTGAGGTCCATTAGCTGTTACACACCAGTTAAGGCTGTCAATTGCTGGGACTGAAAACACATGAAGAAATACTTAGGATTACTTAAAAGTCCTGTGCTTCCCTGAGGTTTCCAGCTTTCAAACCGCAAGCAGGCATTTTCAAATGAATGTGCCTGTGGAGAAGGCTGAAGACTGGAGTTATCCCAGAAGAGAGGATGGGGATAGCTGCTCTAAAAGTCAGGTGTCAGTGGGTTTCCTAGTCTGCTTCTGGGCCATTAACTTCCTTTAGGGCCTGTGCCAGCTCGGATCTAAGTCTTTCCAGAGTTTGGGCTCTTTTGTACGGTCAGTTGTTGTTTACAAGTATTTTGTTTTTACAAGTATGTTGTTTACAAATATTGCTTAACAATCCTTTAAATGGCATCTGGTTCAGTTCTCAGAAATCAGGAAGAAATTATCTAGGACAGCTACTCTGGAAGTCTCCTTTAAAGTCTTACAAAAATATATTAAAAGCAAAAGCTATTTTCAACATGCGCCAAGGGAAAACATGTATTAAGATGGATCTGTTTTAATTTTAACATTTCTAGTGTGAAATCGTAGCTTTTTAAAGGTTTCATATTGTATAGAGGAAATTTCTCTGTGTCTGTTCAGTCCTACTGAAATGACAAATCTGTTTGTTAAATAACCATAAACTGGTTATGCTAACTTTCACCCTTAAGGCAGCTGGCTCGGAAGCAATCAGATAGTGTCTGTTCCCCTTTTCCAAGGTGGTAGTGGTCTCTTACATGTCAAATGAGCTCAGTGGCTTTAATCCCTGTCCCAGATGTCCGCCGCACAAAGAGCAGGATCTCAAGCAATAATCTTTATGTCAGTCTCAACAGACAGAGCCAGGGCTGCGTTCACCCAGGGGAGCAAGAGGCTTTCTTGTCAGCACAGATATTTCCTCCAGCAGGAAAGAAGAAAAATTTACATTTGTGCTTACAGTTCTTGGTCCTTTCTCCAGTGCTGTTTCCAAAAATTGCTTTCATTTGTGGATGAGAGACTGGATGAACTGTACGTCCGCAGTGAAGAAACCCAGCTTTTTCATTCAGCTTCAGATCCTGTGCAGCGTGCTGGTAGTAGGACAATATTATTGTTTTATAGGAGGAGTCTGGATTACAAAGGTGGGATTCATCCCACTAAATTTAGGCATCTACGGGGAGATGAGTTGCCTATGGCAACTAACTTTTAGATACCTAGAGTTAGACCATGTAGATACCACCCTGCCTGACAGAAATCCTCATCAGGGGAAAGACAGGAACTCAGGAATCCCAACTCCACAGGCTGATTGCTGGATCATCTCCCCTTATTTAAATTCCTGACTTACCAGTGAAACAAAGATGTGCAAATAGCTTCATGTGTGCCATTAGGCTGGGGAACCTGTGAATGCCGATGGTGTTCAACTGGGTAACCCGCAGTGGCTCTAGCTGTTACGTTCAGGAAAGGCAGCAGGGCAGTACTTAGGGCAAGGGGTATGTTCTGCAACCTGAAAGGAGCCCAAGCAGGCAGAAAACATGGACCCTGCCAGTTTTCCTGTGCGGTAGGGAGCAGGTACTGGTTTTCTTTACGTGAGATCATGCTGGAGATGAGCCTGAGCTATGGTACTGGAGGTGGAGGTCAGGAGGATTCAGATCTCTGTTCAAGGCTTGTAAGCTGAACACAGCAGTTGTGAAACTTATGAAACTGCTTCATATATATTTTAAAACTGTTGATAATAGTGGCTGGATGTAACAGTCAAAAATATTTTAAAACCGCCCAAACTTTCGTTACTGCACTGGAATCAGGTGAGGTTTATATTAGGGACATGGACATTCTCCCTTTTGCTTTAAACATTTTGAATTATTTATATCAGCAAAAAGATTAAATTGGACAACAGTTCCACAAAGTGTTTATTAATCTCATGTAAAGAAATGGATTTTGCATCACCTGTGTATATATGTATTTATCATCTCGTTAGAACTGATCAAAGTGGGGTTTGTCTAGCTTGGTAAGTGCCAGGATCTAAAAGAGGCCTGAATGATGGCAAAATGATATCATCACTTTAACATCAGTGAGCAGGAGTTGTTAAAATGGTCATTTCTTTTCAGTGCTTCACCCATGAGTTGAGAAATCCAATCTTATCCTTGGAGTAGCCAGTATTAGCACAGGGGAATAGAAAGGAACATCTGGAGGCAGCAAATCCATGGCACTGACCTGGGGAGGTCAAATTGCGATACTGGCCAGGACTGGGGGTGAGGGGGTGAACGAGGTTAAGGGGCAGATCTGAATCCTGATAGATTAAATGAAGCTCAGAGAGGGGCTCAGTAAGAAGGAATTCCTAACCCTGCCAGAAAAGGGTTTCTGTAAGCCTGCAGCTTGATCGTTCTGGGCTGGGAGATGAAGACTCTGCTGATTAACATGCAAATGCAACAGCACTGTAAGAAGTTCCAGATGATTTTATGACTAAGTCTTGCTGCAGGGGAAAAACAGGTTTGACAGGATGTGGTAGGAAAGGAGAGGTGAACGAAATTAGGTGTCAGTCTACAATCAGTGTGCTTGTGAAGGAACCTAGTGAGAGGTGCAGGTACATGGGGTGTGAGAGAGAATCCTGCAAACAGAAGCACCAACTGAAAAGAGGAAGCCCCTGCTCTTTAAAAAAATAAATACTACTGGTTTAAAAAATGCAACTTTCTGCGTGGCACTAATGAAGCAGATTAATAAGGCTCTTGGAGCCCATATGGCCACAAAGATTTCCTTAGACTAAACATTGCTAATGAATGTTTTCAGAAAGTAGTGTTTACTCTCAGACATATTTCACCCTTGGAGTAGCCTGGTACGTGAGGTAACTGCAGTGTTTATCTTCATGAAGCAGATTCATGAACTCCCTGTGAAGTATTACTCCCATTTCACAGATAGGAAAAGTGAACCAGAAGAGCAAAGACCAACATTTGCAAAAGTCACCTCTTACCTCAGGCCTTGATTTTTAATAAGCTCAGAGATTATTAAAAAAGCCAAACTTTTAACAAGTAAAATGAGGCCATGAAGAGGGTCAACAGTAGGGCAAAGGTTGGAGGGCAAGCATATCCTGGTGTCAGTTTGGTGTGCAACAGTGGGTGTTGTAGGAGAGGTTATTTTGGCTACTGCTTGTTAGAGGCAGCTCTGCTGCTGGCATCCGACTGCCCAACAGCACTACTCATACCTGCAGAGGCCTTCCCCATAAACACACATCCCTCTAAAAGTAACTTGACATTATGATAAACGGTTCCTTGACAGAACTCCAGCCCAGTTCGTCTAAGTCATGTATCTGGTTAGCTCTTTGAGCTCCATGGGTTTGACCTCCCAACACCCTGGCTCTTTCTTGCCCAGCACTTCTGGCATCCTAAAGGGAGGGCAGGCACATTTAAGTTCAAAATTATGGCCTGGCTGCTTGGGTTGGGGCAGTCAGATGTGAAAACCTACTAGTGTCACTCTTAAATGGAGAAGCAGTTGGCTGCATATCTGGTGAACAAACTTGTCTGCAAAGATAATGGGAATACCAGCTCCAGGCAGCATGTAGAGCCTCTGTTCCACTGTCTACTCTTGGGTTTCTCAGCTTGCTGTCTCCACGTGCTTCCCTGTCGTTTGATCTCTGTGTCCCTACAGAGTCCTGACCGGTCAAGACAAATGGCTTTTATTTTGCTCTCTCTGCAAATGGGGAACCTTAAGCTCTAGGAGCTGGGAATATAACTCTATTGTAATCTATCCCCCTGGGAATATAACTCTATTGTAATCTTCTTTTAAGGGTACCTAGAAGTTCTTGTCCCTGGCTGTGCAGCTTATACTGGGTATGTATGTGATGCATATTCAGACTCCCTTTAGCTGACTTGATGTGTAACTGCTACTTTGTAGGATTTTCCATACAGTGAAATATTGACTCAACCCAATTCCCTGCCAGTGTCCAAATCTGGTGAAGTGGCTATAAACTTGAACACTATTATGTTGTGTTTAGCTGTTTGTGAGTGCAAATGTGTGTTTAAAGACAAGTTACCCTTGAAAATCAGGTCCAAATTACACATTTAGCCTGAAAAGCTGAGGAGAATTCAGCTCAACACCAACACATAAATATGAGTGTGTGTTTATGTATGTGCATGTGTGTGTGCGCCCTGTCCAGAGGCAACTCAGAAATACACCTAAAATCACACCCCATCGACGTGGAGGGCAAGGTAAGAGCAAAATCAGATGCATCAGCTGTCTCCAAGGCAGTTATCCCGTGGAAGGAGGCAGAGCAGCACAGCAGGTAGCAAATGTCTTTTTCCAGAGCCTGGAAGTCACTAGTGTTTGGGAGGCAGGAGGGAAAAGCCCAGCATTGCTTTTATTGTCAGTCTGTTTGTCAAAATACCTTGTTAGGGAGGGACAGTAGAATGGAGAATAGAACAATATTTAGCTGCTCTGTGTGTGAAGGCAACAATTCTTAGGAAGGCCTTATTACAAAAATGTACCTGGTAGTGCCAGAAATTAAATGTACAATGTTAAGAGAGAGAATCATATATGGTGATAGAAAGAGGAAAGAGATTGTTGGACCTTTTTCCTAACCCAGAGCTGCTAGTGCTGAGAGATTTGTTCTTTCCATTCTCAACGGCACTTGAGCCCTTCCATGGGAGTGCCTTATTTGTTCATGAGCCAGAATGTCCCCCATGCTTGACTCCTCACTGCAGTCTGTGCTCGTGGTGCAGGATGTTTGAAAGTAAAAGGTAAAGTACCAGGCAAGGGAGAAGGGAGCTAGAGCAAGATGCTGTTTATTTTCCATCCACCCTCTCATTCCTGAAGGACAAGAGAGGGATCGGAAAGGGGAATCCTCCAACTATACCAGCCTTTGGACAGAGACCACTTGCTTTTCCCTGATGCTTGTGAATGTCACTTCTCTTGTGCTGAACTAATATTACTCTTGAGGAGGGTGACAAGGACAACAGCACCCACATTTCCTGAAGATTGATAAGTGACAAGCTCTTGCAGGGGGAATGATGCTGTGCCGGCATTGCTGGTGTGTGTGTGGCCCCTCAGCTGATCCAGGACGGTCAGAGCCTTGCTGTGCTCTGTGGACAGGCTGAGAAATAAAGCATTTTATCATTAAATTACATAGGGCTGAGACTGGCTGAATTAACATACCCCAGTGCCTGAGAGCTGTGTGATAGGGAATAAGACGACTCCTCAGCTATTCATTAGTGCAAAGGTTCCTTCCAGTGTCTCTTACACAACTGAGGTTGGACAGCAGTAGTGCCAGTTGCTGGTGGTGTTTGCACAGCAGATTTAATTCTTCAAATATTTCACACTTATGGCAGTTGCTGGACCTTTTGTGCTTTTTGTTTGATATGGTGAATATATCTTTTTAAGAAGCTTTTCTTTTAAAAATGAACAGTACAGCAAAAAAGCCTTTTACATCACTTATGCACAGTGGATAATGCATTTCTGCAAATTTTGAAAAAGGTTTATGTTTTCCACTTTTTGACATCTGAGAAGTCTTGATCTTGCTTTTTTGCTGAATAAGTGGCTGAGGCTGTCACTGCATGGCAGCAGGTTGCAATGAAAGCAAGGACAAGTTAAAAAACGTGATGTTTAGTGAGATTGTTCTGAATTCTGTCAGTATTTAGTACCCACTTGTCTACCTGAGTATTTCAGTGCTGTTTATCACCATGATGCCCAAGTGCTTCTCAGACATCAGTAAGTTTATCCTTGCCTATTATTCCGTGAGGATTCTGTTGGCATGAGATTTTCATCACAGACAGATCAAAGTGCTGATTATTCAATAGTGTTGAGGTGGGAAAACTGCTAAATTAAGAATTCTGAAGGGAAGTCCAAAGTTGTACATCCAGAGCCACATGAGATTGTCGTGTCGCTGCATCCTGCAGGTACCCTTCAGCTCCTAAGCCATGTGGTCAACTTCTTTTCTTCTTGCTAAGGCATTAGGGGAGAGCATTCTGTTTGGGAATTCAGCACTCTCTTCCCTGACATCAGTCTGGTATAGCTTCTATTCCAGTTCTGCCAGTGAGCGGTCAGTAAATACGTGACTGAAGGGAGAATGTCTGGGGCAATCAGAAGAGATCTCTCTTATCAATTTCCCCTGTATCTTAGAAACAACTGGTATCAATCTGTCTCATTCAGGATTGCATGAACAGTAGGTTTATTTGCATTTAGCATTTCACTGCTGGCAAGAAGTGTATTTGCCTTAAGCATTCGACCATTTGACCATTTGCTTCTGCTGCCATCATTTGAAAAGAGGTGAACATCACTAAACAACCCTCTCCCATTAAAATGGACAAAGCACAGAGGGAACAGGCTGCCCAGTGCACATGTACTCAGCTGGGTGCCCTCGTCACAGGTACTGGTTTTGTATCTGGTTCCCCAGCGTGCTGTGGAATTTGAATTCTTCCCTTCACACAGCATGGACAAGCTCTCACACTCATTTTGCTTCAGGCTCTTTTGCAAAGGCAAATGGCACTGCTGGAAACTAATCAACGTAATTTTTTACTCTTCGCAGAGGTCTATTAGCAATCATTGCTGCAATCTTGGCCTGTAAATGGGGACAAGTGTATTTCTAAGTTCAAACCCAGGAATGTTTTTTATTTTCTGTAAAATATTATTGCCTTGGCTTGTCTCTGGCCACTCTCTTCTGGGGCTTTTTGAGTTGTCTCTTT
>NW_010246782.1:68770-108809 GCF_000690775.1 Eurypyga helias
ACCTTAAAAAGGGGGCATCCACAGCTTCTCTGGGCAACCTGTCCCAGTGCCTCCCCACCCTCTCCAGGAAGAATTTTTTCCTGATATCTAATCGAAACCTCCCCACTTTCAATTTAAACCCGTTCCCCCTTGTCCTGTCACTACAGGCCCTTGTAAAAAGTCCCCCCCAGCTTCCTTGTAGCCCCTTCAGGTACTGGAAGGCTGCAATAAGGGGGCATCCACAGCTTCTCTGGGCAACCTGTCCCAGTGCCTCCCCACCCTCTCCAGGAAGAATTTTTTCCTGATATCTAATCGAAACCTCCCCACTTTCAATTTAAACCCGTTCCCCCTTGTCCTGTCACTACAGGCCCTTGTAAAAAGTCCCCCCCAGCTTCCTTGTAGCCCCTTCAGGTACTGGAAGGCTGCAATAAGGTCTCCCCGGAGCCTTCTCTTCTCCAGGCTGAACAAGCCCAACTCTCTCAGCCTGTTCCCACAGCAGAGGTGCTCCAGCCCTCTGAGCATCTTCATGGCCTTCTCTGGACTCGCTCCAACAATACTGAGGAAAGCTCAAATGATAATGAATAGGAAAAAGCTAACTCTAACGTCCCTGCTGTTGTAGAAGCCTTGCGCAAACTCTTCCTACACGTGTACAGGAACAAATATTAGTTTTATGAAATGAGACACAGACACTTAGTTTTTATGCTGCCTGCCAATGGAGAAGAAAATAATTGTTTCCACCGTACGAAGACAGACACGGTTTTCATGATGTAATATCCCCACAAAGTGCTGCAGATTTATCATGGCTAGGCTAAGCAATGTTGTCTGGAGGGCAGACTTCATCTAGCTCTATTTCTATAGAAATTCTGTTGGCCTGAAGGTTACAGCCAAAGGACCAGTTTGTGTTAAAGCCAAACGGGCAACTCCTTTGTAGTGTAACAATGGAACCTAACTTATTTGCCAAATCCCATGAAGGAATTGCCTGGAGTAGGGGTGTGTGGCGTTACATTCCTCGATGGCTGCAGGAACCACTGATCAGATTTCCTTTTCCTGTTGAGTATTTATCTTGAGAGCAGTTAACTGATAAATGGAGGTTTGACTAGAAGTTTCTCTGGGACTCAAAGGGAAGCCATTTGATTCCCACCCTTTGCCCTGGTTTCCCTGAGAGCCTGGGGATGAAGGCTGTGCTTTCTTTCACACGTGCAGCCAAACTGCTTCACTGTGCCCATTTGGATAGGATTTAAGCCTAAAACGAGTGTGAAAATTTAGATTCTCATGTATTACAAGGGCTTGCCCATTTATCAGAATAGAAATTATAAGGATCATTAATTTGTGCATATGTAAATTAGGAACCAGAGGGGCTTTCCCGATAACCAGCGGTAGCCTGTGATATACTCCATCGCAGTCGTGCCAAGGATGAACGTGATGATTGCCTCTGGGGTTAACCCTGCAGCTTTCAGGCAGCGCAAAAGCAGCTTGTTCTGCTCACCATGTGGCACTGGAGCACAGGCAGGAAAGGTCACACGAGCAATCAAGATCAGCATATCCCTACTCAGGTAGGGACCCCCCGCCGCTGTAGGATTAGCCGCAGAGGCTGAGCTGACTTGGAATACATATTTACTTTTAAATGTCCTGGCTCTGTTACAGATAGTATTTTGGATTCATTAATCTGTGTCCACATTTGCCATTAACTCGGACAATGCTTGCTGTTTCTTGCTGTTTGTCTCGTTTCCGTCCTTGCTGGGTTTTTGAAAAATGAAACCAGGAGGAATTGAAAGGTTAGATTATTTCGATAGCGTGTCTTCCTGCAGGAGTACGGCGTAATCTGGCTGCCTGCTTTGAGGGCTCTGCTGATGCTATGACTTCAAGAAGGGTTCTATAAGCAAACCAAGCATCTGCAATTATCAGGTTACTTTTTTTTCTTTTTTTTAATGACTGAAATTTTCCAAAATATTTGGGTGTTTAGAGGCATGAATTTGGTTGGGGTTAAGAGGAGCTGTACCTCTGATACCCTTGCATCATGTCTCAAATTTTGGTACATGAATCACGAGACTTAAAGGCCAGTCACAATTTAATCTGCCCTTTTCTCTTTACCATTCCCACATCATTTGGATAAGCAGTGAAAGTGCATTTGTTTCAGGAGTTTCCTCCCACCTCCTCTCAGCGCCTGCCCTGCCCAGCACTGGAACAAGGGGCAGCGGTGCACACACAATGCAATGCTGTCTCCAAGGCAGACCGGTTACGAAGGCACTGACCTCCTTGTTTCCTTAGCCCTGGAGATCCTTGCGTTCTTATTGCTGAGGCTCCCCAGAGAGCTGGGGGTGCTGATGCCTACCCCGGGAGGAGGGGAGCATTTAATCTTATCATCTGTCTCGGCTGACATCCCTGTTGATGCTGGAGAGGAGCTCTGGGGGCAACCCCCAGGCAGCAGAGCAAGAGATGTCCATTCCAGGGGATCCTCTAAATGAATCCTCAACGTTTTCATTAAAAAGAGACACTCCTGCTGGACAATTATGGATTGTGACTCTCCCCCGTTTTTCCACAGGCAGAGAGCTTGTGTGAAGACCGACTGACATTTAAAAATGCCAGCAATCTTATTAATTCTTCAGTGCAAGAAGTGTTTCTTGGGGCTTTGTGGAATGCCAGGCGGAGGACAGAAGGGTGATGCAGCCACACTGACAGAACCGAGCTCTTTGCACAAATACTGGACTCCTTTAAGTCTTCTTTAAAACTGTGTTTCCCCTGTAACTTAAGGAAGGTGCAGGGACCTGGTATCCCTGAGGCTTCCAGCTGTGTGGATACAGGCTCTTCCTGCTCTGTCCCACAGCTGACCTCGTTCTTCCCTGATGCTTCCAGCTGTGTGGATACAGGCTCTTCCTGCTCTGTCCCACAGCTGACCTCGTTCTGCCTTGAGAAGAGCCCCTTCTTCAGGAATTAAAGGCTGCTCTGTGTTCCTGCAAGCGCAGAGATGTGCTGCCACTCTCCCTCATGAGCAGAGCGAGTTAATGCAGATTAATGTCCACCAGTAATTCCCACCGCATTGCTAACGGATTGCCCTTATTCCAGGATCACAAGTTAAATCCAAACCAGAGCACAGTCTGTGTCACGGCTTTCCTCTACTGGAGCGTTGGAAGGCCGAGCACGTTAAAATGTCCCTTTCCTCTTCTCACTTCCCAGTTTGGGGTAGCTGGCACTCCAGAAAAGCTGTAGCACTTGTCTGAGGAGACTTCAGTTAAGCATCTGCCAGAAAAAAATGCAATCTTTCCCCGACCCCCCTTTATTATTAGCTATGTGCTGAGCTGGTTTTCTTGCAGTGGGGGAGAGGGAAGGTAGTTTCCAGTGGCTGAACTATTCTGGAGCTGCCTTGGTACAGCTCCCTCTGCCTTTATCGAGAGCTGCCGAGCAGAATTTGGTCCTAAGCTGGGCTGACAGCGCAGTTCAGAGACTGCAGCACACTCCCTTCTAATGGCTGCTTGGATAGGGAATTCTGGCATGTGCTGCTGCCAGCTTGTTGTGACGCCTTCATCTCGAGGAAAAATTCGTGCTGGGGTGGTGATTCACGCCAGTTAAAGGGACTGGGATGGTGCGTGTGTGCTCTGTGCCATATGCACATACATTTTGATGTCAGATTTGTTATTCTTATAGAAAATCATTCTCGGTGGTTGGTAAGTGTGTTGTTTTGATGGATGTAAATCTAGCCGTGGGCTGCACATATGAAATCAGAGCCAAGGTTGCTTCACTTCTAAATCTCCAGTGCCCATCCAGTAAATAACAGCTCTCCAAGTCTTGAGTCTGTTGGCAGAAAATACAACGGTAGATCACTCCTAACGGAATGACTCCTTGCAGTTAGGTTAGGAGAGAGCAGAGTGAAGAGGTTTCTCTAATCGGTTGATTTGGTTTATTAATGCAACAGCTACTACTGCATTAGCAATTATATTTAGGGTGTAGCGAATGAAAAAATCAGACGCCTTCCAGTTCCTGCCATTAATACGGAGCTGCTTTTTCTTGAAAATGGGAGGAGTATATGAAATTATCTCGGAGCAAGAGGTTATGTGTGCATTAAGGTGAGAGCGGCCTCATGTGGGCTGAGCCACCCCTAAGTCATGGGTGCTGGTCACAAATTGTGAAGACACTGTCTGTGAGTTTGCCCAAGGTCTGAAATCCTGCTGCTGAGAGCTTTTATTCTTTGACCTGACTCACTGCAGGGGAATGAGTTTCAATCTGGAATAAATTTTGACCCAAATAATTGAAAGTTAATCTCACTTTCTTTTACATAATGCTTTATGATAATGCAATTGTAGCATGTTTAGTGCGGGACATAGAGGGCAACAGTCTACAGAGGCTGACATTTTGCATAAAAGAAACAAAAAGAGGTCCTGAGTTTATCTATTCAAACTGATAGCAGCAGTTGAGAAGATTAACCTTTTTAATAATGACTTCCCCTCTTTTATGTATTTTTGGGGGTGGTCTCTTGTAGGTATTCATTTGTGACACTCAGCAATTACATTATGTGCAGTATGGTAGATGTGAATTGAATAGTTTACTAGGTTAAGCAAATGCAGAAGAGATCAAACCAAACAGGGTGAAAAAAATGAACTATAACAGAATGAGTGTATTGCAGGTCAAGTGCTGCTTGAACGAAGCAATGTATTGGTGTAAGTTGCTAGACACAAAATACTTTCCTTCTTGGGGAGTTATCAGAAAATATGCATTCAGTGAACCAGAAAACTGCGAAATTATTTAATAAAATTAATCCTCAGCTGTGAATAGCAAAAATGTCAAGCTTACTTTGCATCTCGATTTTCATAAATTTATCCCTGGATTCTTTTGTCCTGATTTTAACATTTGCTCGGTTGTACTGAATATAGTTTTATACCCAGTCCATGTTTTCTTAATAAGTGTCAAGTTAGCATAAAGAAATAAGGAAACATGTGTTCAAGTAGTATTTAAACCTACAATATTTGTGTTTAGATGTATTTTCAGGTCTAGGCCAAATAATTTCATTACATATCCTTATAAATCTGATATTTGCTTTCTTTTACTTGTCAGCACAATCTTGTTTTCCACTCGGCTACTTGTGCTGTGGGAGCACCTGCATGGATAAGAAATAGAAGGAGGGATGCTGCTTGTGGGTCAGTGGGTGCTACTTGTTCTCTGGGCCCAGACTGCCGAGTGTGAGTCTTCTTAAGCATCCAGACTAAAACCTTTCAGTCCTTCTGGAGAGCAGGGCCCCTGAAGCTTGGGTGAAGGCAATAGTTATTAGAAAGCCTGTGACCAGTCCTCTGGGATCTGTGGATCGTCTCTGTAGTGCGGTGAAGGGAAGGCAGTGACCCTTCTCTTTGGTGGGCTTAGTGTATTGCTTAGCTCATTCCTTTGGGATACAGACCTGTTCTAGCTCTCTATTCCCTGGTGCTTGTCAACACTTCTCTCTGCAGGCCGCTTTGGTTGCTGCTGTAGCTTTGGAAATAGACCTGGATATAATGGGACAGGCTTAGAGGTGTTCAGTCTTATAAGATGCATGGAAGACGATAATGCAAATACCAACACAAGCCTGCAGAGAACAAGAAAAGGAGGGCTTGGAATCTTAGTAACTGGTCATTTGAGTTCCATTCATTTGCTCCTCTACAGCTATCCCCATTCCCTGATCTAGAAGATAAATACATTAGTTTCTCACTCCCCTACCAACGTGTCCTAAAGGAGCATTTTCTCTTGCTCCAGCTGCATTGGAAGTTGGAACTTTTCAAACAACTTGATGCTGCTTTGCCCAGCTCTGTCCGTCAGTCTCCATCATCTGTTTCCCCTTTAGCCATGGCATCTTTGACTCCTACCACACCCTTCACCAGAATGAACTACTCCATCTACTGGGCTGTTTTTATTCTCATCATCCCGTTGCTTTGGCCTCCCCAGGCCACCACCTTTAAGAAAGCAACTTCTTGCTCCCTTTGGCAGCATAGGTATGTCCAAAGTGTAAGGAGTTTCCTTCAACTGCAGCTTGTTCTGCAATGTGTTCTTTGTAAGTAGCCAGAGCAAGTGCAGCACATGGAGTCCATGCAGCAGGAGCTGGAATCATCCCCATTGCCTCTGCTCCGACGCTGGAGCAGCCGCTATTAATGTTCATCTTCTCTGTCCCAGCTCGAACAGCTCCCTTCAAAAATTCTCCTTTGAACTCCTGTCTGCTTCATTTTCCCTGGGTGAAACCATCACTGCGTTTCAGTCAATGTCAAAACACCCCCTGAATGAACAGAATTAGGGCAGAATGGGGAGGGCATTATTTCCCTGCCTACATGGGAGTGGTTTGGGACTGAAATCATCGGTGCTCTTTGAAAGCGGAGTTATTTCCATGAAGATGCCTTAGGAGTGCAAAATGTTATTAGAATATGCATTATTATTTTGATTTTCACCTGTCAGAACTGACATCAGTGACAGGAAAGGGCACTACAGTGGAAATACAATCTGCTCACTTCTCCCTAACATGATGCAGCACAAAGACAGGTGATTGTTACGCTCTGTTTTTACTTGGTAGCTCAGTCCCAAAGGGTATTGTATTGCTGGATGACATTGTGCTAGAGTCTCTGTGCTTGATTTTATTTTGAGTAAGTCGTACTTCTTTATACATGGATAATGAACCCACTGTGCACCTGGCACAGGCTGCACGGTGTTATTTAAAACATGAGCTCCTGAGCATGCCTGAAAGTGAAGTTCTCTCATAAGGATAAGCTGCAAACCCTTATTCAACATTAAATCAAATCAATGTTAATTTGTGAACTAATTAGCATTTCAGGCTTTTTTTTTCAGCAGCTTGGTGATTTTGTATATAATGCTATGTGATTGTACCGAAGTACATAATTACGGAGCTGAATACATTGTCTCCTGCTGACACGTTGCAGAAGGAGTTTCTTTCAGGAAAGGATGCTCGCTACCTTGGAATTAAAATAAGGATACACATCTGAGGCCCGTGCATCTGACCCATAGCTGAATTCCATTGATGTAGTGTCAGAATCCAGCGGCCATGCTGAACAAATGGGCTGAATATATATTAACTGAATTTACTCGTTCATAATTCTCCTTTATTCTAATGCGGAAATGCCAGGATATCCTTTGGTGTGAGACAGACAGTAAGGCAGGCATTTTGAGTCGGAGGTATGCATCAAAGAAAACCAGGTGGTTTAAGGAGAATTGTTTTGGTTGTTGAAGTCTGAGGGCTGGAGTACAGGAACTGTCAGTACTTGCTCAGCTCGGTGTTCATTCTCACCCAAAATCCTCTCCCCGGCTGTGGCTGGCACCAGGCAGCTGGAAATGGTGTGAGAAATTCCATCAGCTCTGTAATAGCTGTCTCTCTTACAGCAAAACTGATAGAAGTCTCTTCTACATTTACCTATATTTACGTAGCAACGAGCATTTTAATTCAGATACCACTACTCACACTCTAGTTTTCTTTAAAAAGTAGTTTTAATAATATTGATGCCCTTCATGATCTGTATGTTGCCATTCACAATACTGATTTTCGTAAGTAACGAGGTTAAGGTAAAAGCCTCTTTCTTACCATAACACAGAATGCACGATGTGCACTGGCAGGCTGAACACTGCACCTATCTAGTATCAATATATGAGATAGTAACGCAGCCTCACGACGTGTACAGTCAGTAACCTTGTTTAAGAAAAACAACATATAAATTGTAAAAGGTTTCTGCAAAACTGAAGGTGAGTGTGTGCATATAGTTCCCTGTAAGATCCCTGAGTCAATCAGCAAGGTCTCCTGTCCCCAGGTAGCCTTTTCCCAGGTGAGTTGCTGCTCAGTGGCTCACGGGAGTCAGAATAGGTTTGTTGTGCTGGGGGTTCATGGGTCTCTTCCTGAAAAAGTGGGACTGTCAGAAAGTGGTTTGGGTGTCTATCCTTTTGGACTGACAGACTATTGCTGTACCAGACTGACTCAGACTGAATGGCACAGCAGCATGATTCACATCCTTCTTTATTATTTGAAGAATTAAATACTCAGAAGTGTTGGAATTTAAATGCTCAGCTCCAGCTGTCTGGGTTACCCTCCGTATGAACGGACTGTGACAAGTCACACATCCACGCTCTTGTTTTGGCTCTTCTTGTAGAATGTTTTTCGGGGTTCTACTTCCTTCCTAGGGCTGACCTCAAACAGAAAGGCTAGAGTCTTAAATTTTTAGTCTAGGGATATAAGAAAATGAGGGATGTTGGATCTCTCTATGCATGATCTACTGGTCTTTGAAAACTTTTGAAGCTCTCAACTAGTTTCAACCAAATCTTACAGACCATGAAGCTCTCTCAGGTCTCAGACAAACAGATTGCCCCTGAGGGACATGCAGCAGTATGGGCTCATTGCTTTGGTAGGTGTCCAAGATCCCTAGGTAACCAGCTACATTGATTCTCCAGCCCTGAGAAATGCAGTTATAGTCTGAGATTCCAAAGGCCTTGACTGACTTATCTGAGAGATGCTGGAGGTCATATGTCTGGGAGTGGCTTTCTCCAAGTCTTGCGTGTGGAATTCAGTTGCCTACAACATTGAACAAAGCAGTCATGAGAGTACAGCCCCTTCTGTACTTGTGTGCTTCCATCCAGCGAGTCGTGTAGCTTCCCACGATCCCGCTGTAGTTGACAGGTCTAGTAACATGGGCCTTACAGTAAGAGAAACACCAAAACATATTTATTTATTCAACCTGCCCCTCCCCTAAATCAGTCAATTAATTATCTATATTAAAATATAATTAAATTAAATTGTTGATTTTCATCTTAGAGGTCAAGGAGATCTCGCAAAGGGCTAAAAACATGACCTTCAGTTTAGTGTGCTTTGTGCTCTTTGTGGCTCTCAGCCCACTACAACAAACTAGTGCTAGTCCTGGCCATCTGCGTTATGGGAGGAGAAGTGGCTCAGATTTTCAGCTTTTACCATAAATTTACTACATTTGTATGTTTAAGGCATTTAAAAGCTTTAACATTTCTCCCAGTTACATTTTATGGTTGATTGTACACAGTGCTACCTTTGTGCAAATATCCCAATATGCCAATATTTTCAATGCAAACAGCAGAAAGTTGAACTATTAAAAAAAAACCAACAAAACACCACAATTGAGCCCAAGAACCATGCTAATTATATCCTTGGTTATTTTCACACAGAGAAATATTTCAATCTACACTCTGTGTTTATATGCTAAAGATGTTTCTTCTTGTCTGAACTAGAAAATACACCTCGGGGAGCTTTATTTTTGGTTACGCATTTAATGCAGAACACTATTTGCATCACAGAAGGATCACATCTTCCCCTTGCCCATTTCAGCTTTTCCATACCAAACCTCAGGCTTTCCTATTATTTGTAAAATTGCTTTTGTTTCCAGTTGGGATCAGATTTAGAAATGGAAAGATCAGGGCATATTAGAATTTGTAGCTAGGGGAGAATTCTGCTCCAAGTGCAGAATGCTAAACCATGGAAGGGAGGAGGGGATGCACAAGACAAAGGAAAGGGTTCAGAGCATGGTTTTTGGATATCAGATTGCTATTACCCTGCAAAAGAGCAAGAGATGGGGACAGGAGGAGTAAAGTGTGAAAGCAGGGAAAGAAAAGTATATTCTTAAATGGTGTAGATAATGATTTTATACTTCCTAAATTTTGAGGTAAGTAATCTTGCCTATTTGGGAAGAAAGCTGGCACTGGTTTATCAATCAATTAGAAACCCTCAGGACATGCTTCAGGGAGAAGGTGCAGAGAAAATGTTCATTTTTACATATTCGTGCAGAAATCATAAGAATGTTACAGTTTATGCGGCCAACGCTGATCTGCTCAACCATTTCCCTGTCATCTCCCTTTTTGCAATGAATTTATAAATGAATTTTTAATTGGATTCTACTGTTATTAAGCAGTCCTTTTTTTTTTTCTAATTCTAGGCAAATGTCACAAAATGACTGGCAACTCTAGAGATAAGGTCTGCTCTACTTTCTAGCAGCAGCTGCAATATCAAAGGGGTTAATTTAGATCACCAAGGTTTCATCTTCTTGCCCTCTAAGGTCTGATTCATAAAGCTGAAGAGATGAATTCAGAAATTTCCAGAGACAAATAGGGGAGAAAATCAAGATCTATGAAAAAGATGGGGGGGAAATTAAGTTTCGTCTCAGTGTATGTGGTTACCAAGCAGGGCTTGAAATTCACTTACATTCTTGTGCAGATGAGGTGTTGAGATGTTTCCCTCTGCAAAAGGGCAGTCTTCATATCCTGGGCCAATTTTCAATATTGAAACAGATCAATGATCCATTTAGTCCCCATCACTGGGTAATGCTGGAGAGAAAGGCAGAAATCCTTGATCATGCATTTAACAGTTTAAAACTAGAGAGATGAGATTGCTTCCAGCTAGTGTTTGTATTCTGCCCCTAAAACATAAATACTAATCAGTCACTATTGTAATGCTGTTCTAGCTCATGTATTTGTATATGAAGTTGATACTAAACATCTCCCTGAGCTTTTCTAAGTACCGTGCTCTGCTGTCAACATCCCACACGTTCCAATTCAGCAGGTTAATTAACTGCTGTTTAACTACCACTGTCTTTAACCGAGCACCATCTTTCTATTAACTTTAGTTTTGCTCTAAGTACGCATTTGAATCTTTGTGAAAAAACAACAGCCAGAAATCGGTATAGTTCTAAACCACCCAGCTCAGAGAGTACAAGATGTAATGGACAGTTATGCTTGAATCTTCTTCTTAACTGATGTAGAGGCAACATTCTTAATGTGTCCACTGGGAGAGTTTCTGACTTGGATCTGATCAAATTTTGCTTTTCAAAATCTGAACAGAAGAATTCTGAAATTTGCTGATCACCTTACTAAAGCTGGAGGTGTTGGAGGGAGTCTCAAAAGCTTCAGAGGTAATGCAGGCGCTTCCTAAAACGATGAGGATGTGCCCTGGTGTGGAGGCCACTGGAGATAGCCACGAACCCTACAGAGGTGGAGACCCGAGGAACTTCTGGTGCTGTTTTGGGTAGTTTTGGAGAGAGACATGATAAGTCACTGTTGCAGAGACAAAATCATTTGTTCTCTTGTGTCTCTGGAAAGGATGTGGTGAATGGTGCCGTGCTTACTACCCGTTGTGTGGATATGAATTCAGAGAGAAGCTGAATAGAAACATGGGGGGTCACAGCAAAGTGCTGGGTTATTATCCCAGCCAAATCAAGGGCAGTTCCACTGATTTTTTTCTAAAATTGAGATAAAAATTCACTCCCAACAGCGGTGGGCTACTGGCAAGCCCAGATGGGTGGATGCTGTGTGCTGGTTGATTCTGGCTGTAGTAGTTTATGCTTCACTTGCTCAGCCTCCTGCCCTTGTGGAAACAGCAAAGATAGCACCAGGACTGCACGAGTGGGAGAGGAGGAGGAATGCAGGCTTGGGGCGGGCACTGAAGGGCACAGGAACACTGGGGAAAAACACAGGTTGGGTCTTGGTTGTTTCTACCACAAGCGTTTTCTGCTATTCATTGCCCACTCAGTTATTGAGACTCAAACCTCACGCTTGCTCCGTGCAAGCATGGTGGAGCTTTGACACTGACTGAAGCTGCACTTGTTACTCTACTACATAGAATCATAGAATGGTTAGGGGTGGAAGGGACCTTAAAGATCATCTAGTCCCACCCCCCCTGCCATGGGCAGGGACACCTTCCACTAGACCAGGTTGCTCAAAGCCACATCCAGCCTGGCCTTGAAGACATCCAGGGAGGGGGCATCCACAACATCTCTGGGCAACCTGTTCCAGGGCCTCACCACCCTCTCTGTGAAGAATTTCTTCCTGACATCTAATCTAAACCTCCCTGATTTCAATTTATACCCATTACCCCTTGTCCTATCACTACAGGCTGTGATATCCTATCAATACATCATGATGATTGTATATGATAAATATAAACCCAAGAAGATAATCAAGAAACCAGGATTTAGTAGGGTCTTCTGGACCTTGAATTTAAAAGAGGTGATCAGAGAAGGAGAAAGGGAAGGCTTGGAGTGATGTTCTTTGATGTATTTTTACTTGAAACCTGAAGCTGGGAGGAGAAAAAGGTTTTGTTCGTTTGAGTCAGTTAAGAGAAAAGGCCAAGCCTTTGCATACCATCCTTATCTACCTCGTTTTATGCCATAAGAATGTTATATGCTCTGAGAAAGGACAAATGTGTAGAGCAAACAGTGAAAAGCAAAAGGTGAGTATTCTTTAAATGCAAAACAGTCTTTTCATCGAACAACCAACGCCTGACTACATTCTGTCTGGATTAATTTTACAGTGGTACCAGGAGTCAGATAACCCTCTTCTTTCCTTCACAAACAGTCGACAGGTAGTAACTCATTTTCTCTTCTAAATGCTGATTTCTGTCGTATCTGGTATATAGGACGGTTGCAAGTTTAGATACAAAACCAGAAAATGCCAGTGCTCTTCTTATTTTTTTGATTATGCACGGCATATGTCCAGGCTGGTTTTACCTGCTTTCTTTTTCCAGCATAAAGGACAGAAACAAGCTAAATTTCTGCCTAGAGAATTCTCAGCATGGTGTGCAGGCTGAGGGATAAATTCCCTGAGCAGTGGAGAGGGGAGCAGTTGTTAGCCAGTTAGAAAATTTGGGATTTGTTAATTCTTACATTACTGACATGCCATAAGTCATCAGATCACTTTATTAGCAGAAAGAAATTCTCTCTGTTATTCTGCTCTTTAAACTATACATCTCAGCAAATTATGGGCATAACTTAGAGATGGCTGGATCTCTCCCTGAAGAGGCGACGAATGGGAATGATAAACTGCAGCAACGTGCAAGGAAAGCTTTTTCCCTTCAGCTCTACCCTGACAACTACCTTCAACGGTTAGGAGTGTCTGGTCTACTGTGGCGTCTGCTGTCTGTATGACGGTGCAGCTGAGTTACAGGCAGTGGTAGGGGCTCAAGTTGTTCCCTATGGAAATGATGATCTATGACTATGTTTCTTCTCCAGCTAACTTCATAGCTATGCTCCTTATTCCATGAGACACCTCTGCAGGAACCGCCAGGTGCAGGGACCTAAATTACCTTCTTCCTATTTCATTGCTTAGGTCTAGAAGAAATAAACTCATAAAGGGGGTCTGTAATGTACTGAGGAAGGAATGCAGACACACAGAATCCAGGATTAAGTTCCGATAGCATCTAAGTCGGTTATCTTTTTGCATTTCCTTTTTATTGTGTGTCTGTGAAGGCACATGGTTTTGTAAATTTTCCCTTCCTGATGCATATCTCTGTTCTTTGAGAAAAAAAAAAAACCAGCCGAGAATGTATGTATTGTTGAATTGACCTCATCAAATTCAGTCCACAGCCTTGAGGAAGTTAAAACACAAAGTTGTGGAGCACCTGCACAGATCCTTGTTTACTTTAGAAAATCTTAAAAGATTTAATCACAAATGCGGTCCTGGTTTATTTCTGAGCTTTCTGAAACCATCTTTGCAGAAAGAAGACTGTTCAATGTGCTACATCTTGAATTAACAAGGTAATCTATAGCGTCTTGCTGGAAGTGAGGGGAAGCAATTACTGGTATGCATTAGATCACTTTAATTTCAGGTATATGTTCAGATGTGTCTTCATTGGCCCAAAGAAGGGCTGGGGTTTGGACAGAGAGAGTGAACAGTGATTAGCCAAAGCAGACCATGTTCTTTTTCGTCATGAAGTTTAATCAGTTACTCGCTTACATGACATTTTTCAAAAGCTATTCATTACTCTTAAAAGATGCTTGATTCTGTGACAGGGCTGGCTGTGTTGTCAATTGCTGCTGCTTTTGCAGACAGGGTGATACTCATTTATGTCTCATATCCAAGAAGATGCTATTAACAGAAGTTCCAGATTCAGTAGTTTGCCGATATGAAAACGACTGATGTTGACCTATGTAAGCAGCACAACTCAATTAACCCGAGTTTTCCAACGATCCCATAGCATGGTAACCTGCCACGAACAGCCGCAATGCCCTCTTACGCAGAGCAGCATTTCCATTTGCCTTTTTTTCTGCTTGCTTCCTGGCACAAACCTTGCTGCCCCACAACTGTTATCAATCGGGTATCCTTGATTGTTGGGATTTGCCTCACTTGTGGGCCGAGAGTTTGTAAAGGCTGGGCCTAGGCTCCCTCCTACCCCTGGCAAAGCAGCAGAGCAACCTGCTACAGCTGGATATCCCCTCTGCCTTTTCCCAGTGCATCTGCCAAGTGCCGCAGGGCATTTTCAGCTGCGTGTCTGAGTGCTGCTGGAGTTGCCACTTCATTTGCCAGGCTGGTGACCAGACTTGCATCCCATTATCCTTCATGGTCCCTTCCCTCACAGCATCCTCGGGCCTCTGTGGTTTCTAAGGACCTCCTGTCCTCCTTTTGTGACCCAGGGTAAGTGAGGAAGAAGAGAAATAAATGGAGATGAAACTCATTAAAAATATAAATTAGAAACTTCTAATGTGTGTGGTGGAATGGTGCAGTGTGATCTAGGCATTACAAACCATTTGGTTTATGCTGCTCTACTCGTTTCACGCAGCCATGGGCTACTCTGGGTGCAGGGTGTTTTCCACGGTCACCTAGTGCTCTATTTGCACATGCCCACCCCTTGGACCTCACCATTGGATGTAATTTATCTCACTGTGCCACGCCGCTACTGAAACCCACCTACTTGAGGCTGAATTTGGCCATTAGTCTATAAATTTCTGTATTTTCTGGCTGTGTGATGAGTCCATCATGAAAACTATGAATTATTTAGAAATAGAATTTTGAAAGGGAGTAGGTGGAAAGCACCTGTGGCTGGGAGAAAATGACAGTCTTCTCCAGCTGCATTGTTTCCATTCGTGTTTTATATTCTCCAGCACATGCGAATCATTTGGTTGCACTTAGAAGGCAAATTCATTTTGGGTGAGCACCAGAGCAGAGGTGTGGTGTGGTGCCTGGGGAGGTGCCTTAGGAGGGGAAGCACGTTATGGTTATGGCGTGCGTGTTTGGAGTGAACTGTAGTGGGGCCTTTAAACATGGAAGCTCCTTCTCCTGCGCATCCAGTGTTTAGTAATGCAGTTGACTTGCAGAAATGATACTAAAGCCATGAAACTGGGTAATAGAGGAGCTGCTTGCTAGGCAGCCAGTTGAAATTCCTGGAGGAAAGGAAAGCAGGTATAGAAGCCATAAGCTAATGGGAAACACTGTGCCTGCTAATGAAAGGGAAAATAGTGACGAGGGAGTGTGAAGGGGGATTATTACTGAAGCATTCACACTTCTTTGCAGAGCTCCTGCTTTTATATTCAGATTATTTGATGATACGCTGACTCATGGAGTTTGCAGAGTTACTCTTTTCCGTGGTATGAAACTAGCAGGTGATTTTTTTTTTCTCTCATTCCTTTTTTTTTGTTAATTTTAACCAACTGTTTCCAAAGGCTGGCTTTCTTTGCTTGTTGGAAATGTCCTAGTTTTAAATTCAGTAGCGTAAGGCATCGTCTCCGTCTTTCACCCCTGCCTGCACTGAACTCTGTGCTCTTTGATGTCGAAAAAGAGATCTCGCGCAGATTGCAGCTCGCAGTTGGTAATGAGGAGGAGTTATCGTCACCGTGCTATTCTAACATCTCAGTATGCTTTCTGTAATGTGAGAGGATTATTACTGATGCTCTGCTGGCTCTATTCATTGTTGTGAATGAATTATGCTTTTAAGCTGGGCATTAGCCTAAAAATACATCCAGTAACTTAAGTGGGGATTATTATTACTGATCGTGTTTATGGTTGTTCCTAAGAGTCCACCAAGAATGGAGCCCCGTTGCGCCAAGCACTGTATGCAAAATGCTCTCCGCCCCAGTGAGTGGCTGTCTAAAAAGAGATATTTAGGGTGGGGGCAGGAGTAGAGCATCCAAACAGGGCGATTTCACACAGCAGATACTTTCCTGCTAAAGAATGTAAGAAAGACCAACATCTTTTTCCTCCTGATACTCTGGTTTGTTCTGGGGTGGTGTGGGGTAGAGTCCTCCCCCCGGATACCATTGCACTCGCTTGCCTTTATCTGCTCCCACTGGCAGCAGTTGTGTTTGCTCTCTGGACTTCCCTCAGGTGTCACAGGGAGGTGGGAAAGCAAGGACAGTGCGTGGTACCATGTGAGTCCATCACTTTGTTTTTCTCATCATGGTCTTCTAATGCTGAATAATTGAGTCTGGACATGCCTTTCTCCATAAACAGCACATTTCAGAACGGAAAGTGAGGAGTGAGGTTACTCAAGGCACCGCCGTTGGATGGCTTGTGGGGAAAGCTGTTGGGAAGAAACAATGCAGACTAGTCCATGTGCTTTCTCATTTGCAAAGATTCAGTTGCTGTCTTATTTCTTCCATCATAAAACTGTCTCTCTGGGTTTTCCAGGTGGATGCATCACAGGGTCAGGAATGTAGCCTGACAGGTAGAAATCAAAAGCAGCATGTTTTAGTGATGCTTTGTCAGCTGTGAATAACAAGAAACGTTTGGGGGTTTGTTCTGAAAATTCAGATGCCATCCATTGTCAGCTCCCAGCTTCTGATGGCCTGGACAAACCTCGTGATATGTCACGGGCAGAATGTTTGCTGCGCTGTGTAACCTGCTCCCACGGACATTTGCCTAATCTGTCTGCATGGCAACCCTAAATCAGGTGTCAGCTTCTTTCTGGGATGAGATCTCTATTGCCCTTGTAACCTGAAATCCAGAGGACAATATTGAAAATGTTCTGTGGCTACCAGGGTGATTCGTGCTTAATTCTGAACACTTTAGGTGACTAATTGTGTAAAGTTTAAAAGCCAACACAAACTCTCTGGAGCATTATGGGTTTGAATAGTGCTTCTGACAAAGAAACCGAGAGCAGAGGGGATGAGACCCGCAGCAGTTAGTCAGAGCTCAGTAGTGATGTCCCCACCCACAGTGGCTGTGAAGTCCTGGTGGATAATGGATAATCCGTCCCTTTTCCAGTCACACATCATTTCCAGTACAGTCCATGAGCAATGGCCCAATGTTACTCTGGGGTGTGTGCATGTTTCATAGAATCACGGAATGATTTGGGTTGGAAGGGACCTTAAAGACCATCTAGTTCCAACCCCCCTGCCATGGGCAGGGACACCTTCCACTAGACCAGGTTGCTCCAAGCCTCATCCAGCCTGGCCTTGGACACTTCCAGGGATGGGGCATCCACAGCTTCTCTGGGCAACCTGTCCCAGTGCCTCCCCACCCTCTCCGGGAAGAATTTTTTCCTGATATCCGGCCTAAACCTCCCCACTTTCAATTTAAACTTGTTTGTGGGTATATGTATGTTTAGATATTATCTGGAATTACCTGGCCAGAATATTTTAGGATGTTTGATGTAGTGATATGGGTGACAAAAGATAGATCTGTTCATTGGAATAAGAATACTTGTAGGTTTATATAGGCGTGTTGCATGCTGTGATACACTTATGCTTGCATCATTGGGTGTTAAAAACTACCCCATGTTTTTGCTTGACAGTGCAATTCATACATAATATAAGAGTAATATTTTACCAACCAAACACTCTATGATTCTACTTTCTCCTGTTTCTCTTCCTCTTTCTTTGGAACCTCTGAACTCTACCAAAAGGAGCAGATTTACCACAGGAGTCTCATCTCTTACTGTGCTTAAGATAGGTTGTGTTCAACATTCAGTAAGGTCCTTGTATTTTAAATCCAAAAAATACCTCTTTAGAGATGTAACGAAACAAAAGTTGTGTTCTTCTTAAATTACATGTCAACCAGTTAGTGGTAAGATATTAATTAGCGTAACCTTTCAAACTCCAATCTTCAGCTGATGGCAATGGGAGAAAAAACAATGAAATGCAAGATAGAGCCACGCAATTTCTCCCAATAAAGATCACGAAAGTTTCTGACAATCCTTTGATGCTGAAACGCACCCTCTCTTGTAGTAAACACCCAAGTGAGCAAATACTCGACCTGTCTGACAGGCCATGAATGCTTCCATTAGCATGGCATAATTCTAATGCATTTAGCGTGTATGTTTAATGCTAAATGCATTAGCACTTAATGTCAGGAGCTCCAGACCTGCTAGAGTCAGGGGGTTAACACAAATTAAGAATTGCAGGAGAGATTTGTCACTCTTTATAGCTTTGTGTTAGAAGTCCTAATTTTATTACTGAAGCTTACTCTGTAAGGAAACAGTATTATTTTTGTGTTAGGCTCTTTTTCTTTCTTTTGAAAGTAAAGACCAATTACCCTGCTAGCATTTGCTACCACAGTAACACCTCCTGAGAACCCCCACTGTAGCTTCATGTAAATATATGTAATAAATAATACAGTAAAACCTGAAGAATATGTTACCTAAGGAAAATTTAGCTACCCAGTTTAATTAACAGATTAACATTGCAAAATCAAGTCTATAATGGACACCTATTGTTAAAGGTGGGCTTTGCTTTTCTTTTTCCTCTCTGAACCCGGAACATTTTGGAGTTCAGTTGCATGAAAGAGCGAAGCCAACATGTGAAATAAAGTGACCCAGCCCACAGCTACAGAGAGCTTTCCCCCAGCATCCAGTGGGAGTTAAGCAGCCCTTAACCTTTCCACTTGACCTTGCCCCTCTTCCATTTTCAGCCCAGGCAGTGGCCCAGCTCTGCAGTGATCCTCACTGGGGATCAGCCCAGGTGGAAAATAACAGGGGAGGGGAAGCTGGTACAACAAGAGTTGGCTTAGAGGCTGGAATGAGCACAGGGGGATGGGCATCGGTTTTGCCATATTGCTGATGTTTGCTTAACTGCAGAGCTGGCTTTATTATTCGGCGTGCAATGAGGAAGATGCACCTGATCTCAGTTTCAGCACTGCAAAGCGACAGCATGTTACAGATTCACAGAATCTTCATTGCCCTAATATTAAATTCACTGCCTTAATAGTAATTTCTTCTAGCAGTGGTACTGTTGGAGTCAATGGGACTGCAAACAGAGCATAAAGAATATGCCAGTCTCGGTAGGGTCAGGATGAAGAGCTGTTATGTTGATTGACCTCAGGAAAAAATTATCTTGAAGGGTTTTTAAAATTATTTTAATTAAAACATGTATTTAGATGAGTGGAATTTATGCTAATTGACACTTGTACATCACCCTCATTCTTGAAAAAGTTTTAGAAATCTTAAAAACTTCACAGTGCTTCAGGGAGACGAATCTTAACTCTTTCTCCCAGAAAGGAAGGTTTTTTCTCACCCATCGCTGGCATGTCAGGGCCCATGTGCACCAGCAGGTCTTAACTGCCCTGCCCGGGTGCCTCCTGCAGGCCCCTGCTGCCCCGGCTCCATTTCAGCTCATCCCTGGTCCTACCTGAACCATCCCAGAGGGTAACGTGGCAGGAAAGAAGGCTTTGTCTTGCACTTGGTTCCTGTGCACAGACCAAGTTCTTGTGTTTGGTACGTTGCTACACCTGGAGTGTTTGGGTACCGACAGCAGCTGGATGAGCGGGTGCACTTCATGCAGTGTGTCTTGACTCATCACCTGTGGGCCAGCTCCAGCCTGAGGAATATTTCTATGTGGGTTGCTTGCTACCTTTTCCCAAAAGAAGGAGTAAATAACTGCTATGAGAGCAGACGCCCGCTCTTGCACCCTCCATCTGCCTTTAACATCTCCTGCTGAGATCCGGAGGTGGATCTTAGAGGGCCTGATCCTACTCATATAGAATCATAGAATCACAGAATGGTTTGGGTTGGAAGCGACCTCAAAGATCATCTAGTTCCAACCCCCCTGCCGCGGGCAGGGACACCTTGCACCCTGTGAAGGATTGCCTCAAGATCCCAATAATCAGTTTCCTTCTGCCACTACATCACTTCCCTGGCCTGGTGTCTCCCAGCTGCAGTCCTGCTTCTCCAGCACACGCATGCACCAGTAACAGGACTGGGGGTACAACTGTGGCCTCAGAAGGGACCAAGCGACCATCTAAAGGGATAACTAAACCGTGTATTTCCTTTTCGCTGGGATTCTTCCCTTGTCAAAGGATTCTTAGCCTCAGCTTCTTTCACTCTGCATGCATTGTTGCTAACATGCCAGCATCTTCCTAGGGGAATGGCTACAAGAATTAGTTCCTACAGGCAAAGATGGAGAAGAGCCACGCTGCAAGGTGAGAGCTGGCTGCGGAGCAGCCAACACGCAGCAGAGTTGCGCTCCTTTCCCTGCAGCAGTTTGTTCATGTAGCCATGCCCTAGCACGAGCCTCATTAACCCCACCATGTCCTTGGAGTATGCTGCTATCCAATGAGCCAATCCAACATTTTCTGCGTGTGGGAGAGCTTAAAGTGGTTTTCTTACACCTAGTCGGAAAACCAGCCATCTGATGAGTTGTAAGCTACTTGCTGAACAACACAGTGTTAAAACGCCTAAGGCCTCAGATGTATCAGTAATAGAGCCTAAACTGACATAGGCGGTATGTGAGCATTGAGCATTCTCCGCTCATCTTAAACTGATTGCAAGGTAGCGTTTTAAATTAAGGGGAAAATCCAGTTAAAAGTGTATTCATGGGAAGAAATCAGCACAAAGTATCAACTGCTGAAGTGTACCTTGATTTTAATTTTTTGGGCTTTCGTTTCATGAAGTGTTAGAGAAGTGGATAAGCAGCAGAAGTTCTATGATAAAGTTGTCTGTGTTCTGCATTTACATTTGATAGTAATTCCAGACGAGAAAGAGAGCCCTGTGATGTGGCATGTACCAGGAGCTGACTATCATGGTGCGTTCTGAGAGTCTGATTTAGTTGATTTTGGATGCGGTGGAAATTAATTAACAGATGCCGACATGCATACCTTCCCCATGAAAATCTGAGTGATGAAGTAGGTTGAATCTCTGGCTCTGCCTCCAAATGGATCAACATGAGGAATAGGAAACGAGAGAAAGCTGGAGCTAGTGGGGGTTTTATCCTCATTCTCTGATGAGCCGTGTGGTACCTGAGGCTAAGCATCAACAGGACATCTCCAGGAGGGTCTCCTGCAGCAGCATGGAGGTGAATCCCTACGATACGCAGGTGTGGGCAAGAGCTGTTTCCCAGCTGTGGATTCTTAACATGTCTGGAAACACAAAGGGTTCTGTGAAATCTGAGGCTTTTCACTGCACTTTTGGGAAGGGCTATAACTACACCAGCACCTGAGAGCACTGCTTTCACTCCCTGTTTCTTCTTGGACCTTGGGTTTTATTTCGGTCTAACCTTGGCTCTCTCTCCCTTCCCCTGTTATGTGGCTCTTGGGCTGCTCTGCTGATGCCTGGACGGCAATCATCCCTAGCCTAGCTGCCTGTGCTCTGTGAAATGAGACCTTCCCTTCCTCACGCAGCCCTGTTTTAGCACACCTTGGAACTGAAGAGACTGATAAATTGAGCTCAGGCTGTACCTTGGGAAGAATTACAGCTCTCTGAACTTCCATGCATGCAGGCTGAGTGTTTTCCTCTTTGCCATTTTTAAAGTGACATTTGCTTGATCTAAGCACTTAGATTAAAATCGTGCATCTCAGAAACCCTTCTTTATTAGTCTACACAGTATTTGTGAGCTCCCATTGTAAGACTTTTTACTGCTGTTTTGGCAGAGTCCTCCTTACATTTATTGAAATATTTCAACATTCTTTGGAAAAAAGAAAACAAACAAAACAAAACAAAAAAACCCAACAACAAATCCAGAAAAAAACCCCACCAACCCACAAAAACCTGGTTAAATTCCTGATTTCTTAGATGCTGTACCAACTATATAAACAGCCCTGTGTCTCAGGGTTTTTTCATCTGTGACATCCCCAATATAAATTTCAATAGACAAATTCAGATCTCAACAAAAAACCACATTGCTTGCTGTTTATAAAGTGCACATATTTCTGTTGCAAATTAGTGTAATGGATGTAATCCAATAGCACTACTATTGTCAGGATGCCTTTCTTTCTGCTTGTTAAAATTACATATACATTTAAAATAGATTTATAACTGCCTATTTCTATAGCCGAGCAAAATCTGGCTTTTCACTAGCTGTGCCTTTGATAGTTAAGACTTCTGTAGATGCTTTTATGCTTTCTTTGTGGTTACTGGAAACAGGAACTGTTTATTTTGAACGTTCTTATTGTTAGCATCTGCAGCTGAAAATGTGTCTACTTGGTTATGTCAGTGCCACAGTTGTCATTTATTAAAACATATATATAGATCAAATGGAAACTTACACAGATAGGTTAATGGAAACTTTAATTTTTTTTTAATGTTTATAGCAAATATTCTGACTCCAGGTTCAATTTTGCTTCTAAAACTTGAATTTATTGGATGGCCAAGAAAACACTAAATGATCTGTGGCTTTACAGAGCGCTGGTTATACTGTGACACCTACTAGTGACACGTGCTTGGGAATGCCAGCTCTTCCAAGGCTGCATCCCTCATGGGCTGCTTGGTCTTGCTGGTCCCTGCTGGCCCTCTTGGGTGCTGCTGCTTGTCCAAGGACTAATAGTGGGGAGCAGACTGGCTTAGAATTGTCGACAGTCAACTCAGCTTGAAACTTGCTTAACAAACCTTTTTTTCAAGTTCATGTGATAGAGAGAGAAAACAACCCTGGGGACTTGGGATCAAGCAGATGGAAAGGAGTTTAAGCCCTAAACAGTTCCAACTAGTGTTCTTCTTTATACAGCTTAATCCTCTTATGCATCCACCTATTTCTTATCTTTCTAAGTGCTTGAATATTTTATTTATTTGCAAAGTGTGCGCACAGGCTTCATTTATATTGTATGCACAGTGTGCTCAGTGCATGCTGTATGACTTTAAATGCTGCAGTTGTACACTTCCCGGTCTGTATCTCTTTCTCCTTGCAACACCACAGTGCCTTGTACACACCTTTGATAGTCCTCCGACAGCTGTTGTTCACCTTGTCAGCCCGTCCTGCAGTGGATCCATCGCTCCCTTATTTCTTCAGCTGCACAGCTACCATGAAGAGACTGCAGAGTCTTAGGGCCTTTGTAGGATTGTTCTAACCTAAGCCAGGAATGACCCAAAGAAATGGTTGGGAGTGTTTTCTTCCCTGTTTTCAATAACCTGTTTGAAGCATGTGCATCTTTGTGTGCACAAGACTTTTTGGGACCAAGGCCTCACTGGTGTCTTCCAGGCTCATCCAGCACCAGCCCAACTGAATTACTGCCTGTGCAGTCGGGAGGCAGAGCGGGTAGTACGTTCTGGCGGAGCAGAACCTCAGGGGCAGTAATTAGACTTAGCATCTGTAAATTACTTTGCAAACCACGTCTGCAAGGTGCTAAAGTAGCACCTCTACCGGGATTATTAATGCATACAAATAAAATGAAATTTTGAATGCTAAATAACTAAACAAAACCCAAAGACAGATATTAAAGGTATCCTGGAACGGTTATAAATCAGTTGCAGGCAGCAGGTTGGAACAGAGTGTGGAAGCCCTAGAAACACATCTGTCATCAGTGTAGCTGTAGCAACCTTATTTCCTGACTGCAGGAAGAGCAGCTTTGATCACTGCTGTCACCGAAGCACTAATTTCTTAAAAAGTAAGTTAAAAGCCAGTCTAAAGTTTAATAAAGAATGGAAGTTTGTGACTTTGAAAACTTGCTTCAAACGTTGATTTTCTTTCTTAATAAAATGTGTTTCAATGAAAAGAACGAAAGGCCCCTATGATTCTGAATCTGTAAATTGATTTAATCCTTTTTTTCTGGCTTACCTGTTGACCTCCTTTCATCTGCTATCTAAATGTAATATTTCTTTAATTAGTGAATAGCAAATAACGTTGGGGAACTAGAACTGCTCAGATTGTATTACATAGTACTGTAAACCAGGTCAAAACAGTACTTGAGTAAAAAAAAGAAATTCTGCTTGTCAGGTGGGTATTTGCCCTGACGTTTTAATTCGGGTCAGTGGTAAGCTCTTAGGTAATCTCTCGTTCACTGCGCCACGGTTCTTGGAGTGCACAAAGTAGTATGAAACTAAGTCAGAAGAGATTCTGCAGGAAGGGCACCTAATCCGCCTGCTAATGGACACAGCCCATGTAAATCAAGCTTAGGCTGGTCTGAAATAACTGCCCCACAACGCAGGCCCCCAGCACATCTGCTGGGCTCTGCAGACCTGCTATCGCACTCGGGGAGCCTTGGTTCCTGTGTTGCACACTCTGCCTTTGCTCTAGATATTGGGACTGTGGGATATTTTCCTTATTGAGGACATGGTCTGAACCTGTGAGGTTTCTATGGCATTTCAGCCGCATGGGAAAAGGGAGCATGAAGGCTTGGGGTTAGAGAAGAGGGAGGGAATAAGCCTGTGCTTATTCCTCACTCCGTTGGCCCTAGAGAAGTCCAAAGCATCATAACTGGAGTCAGAAGAGTCCCACTGTGAGGAACGGATGTTTGTACTTATTTCTTCACTTTGAAGTAGAGAGAAGTGATTTAAGGGCTGGCTGTGAAAGTAGACATAGGCATAAAGAGAGACATAAAGAGATCATTCTGACACCGCTGCTTCCTAAAGAGAACTGGGAGCTGGGAGTGAGTGCTCTCAGGGATCCTATAAAGTGACGTTTGGTTTTGAAGCTGTTCTTCAAACTCTTCTGCATTTTTGCCAAGGCCCTGCATAATAAACTGTGCATCCGTTGTGATACCTTGGTGGAATATGAGCAAATCAAGTGATCAGCTTTAGTTTTAATTGCTGCTTCTACATACAAACCACCTTACAGCTGTACATGGAATTGCACCCACTGTGTGGTAACAGTGGCAAACTAGAAGCTGAGCATTATCCTTGCTGCACCCATGAGCTCATTTTACTCCGGTAAAGTATCTTGAGAGCAAGGGAGAATTCAGCTATAGGAAAGAACTTGAAAGCATGGAGAAATTGGAGTAACTTCTGATCTGACTGATAAAACTATGCAACCTCACTTCTTGGGAAGCCGCAGCCGTTAGGTCATTGTGGTTGATTCGCAAAGGGTAAAAGCACTGATCTGGGGAATCTAGTAGCCGAGATGTGTAACGTTAATCTCGCGTCTTCTTCGGCGTATCACTATCGCAACGGTCACTGTATGCAGCGTGGCTAATGCTTTGAACTATCTAGGCAATCACGGATTATGCTGCCACAAGCACAGCTCAAAATACAGATCCATGCCTAATAACAGCAACTGCTTTCATCTCTCCTGCACGGTATGTTTCTGTGCTGTAAATACAGGCTGGAAGACACAGGTTGGGGGAAGAAGGGAGTGAAATTTTCTTTGAGAAGTGTGTTTTTTATGTTTGCTTGAACAGAGGGGTTTAGCAAACACTGAGAAAGGGAAATTGCCTTTTCTCTCAAGATTAGAGAAGTCAGCATTTGTTTAAGCAATCTATCGTGCTTTACTGTAAAAACCCCATGCCTTTCAACCGAAAGGAAGGGGAAAGGCAAGGTTTGCATGTTAGGATGTACTATTCCAATGCCTACTTGCTGTTACAGAAGGACAGACATGGCTATCGCCAGTGGTGAATCCTGCCCTTCTTTTAAAGACAATTAAGCAGTGAATTTCCTGGGGCGTATCTGGAGTCTCTAAAACACTGAAACTATTTCTGTACTGCCCTCTAACACCTGCCTTTGGTCAGTGCTTGGTCCTTGAGCCAGAGCCTACCTTGTAGGAGCAGGGGAATGTTCTCCATTGCAGGGGCACATGTAGAGATCCCCAAGCCAAGTTGCTCCTTTGTCTCTGCTCAGAGGTACCAGAACGTGGAAACTCAACTGGTTCTGTCGCAGCATGGAAAAGGGATTATCCTGAGGTGCCAGACCAGGAAGACCCTCCCTGATGACAGAAAAGCACCCCAGTTAGAGGGTGCCTCAGCAGTGTCTCTCCCTGCTGTGGGCTGGGAAAGGGGGTTCTGGCTGATTGATTTTTTACTGTTTAGGAGTAGGGGCTGGAAGAGCAGTATACAAGCTGTCATAACTGCCCCCCCCTTTGAGCGGGATGCCAGACTATATGACCTTCTAAGGTCCCTTCCAACATGAACTATCCTACATCCCCAGTAAAAAAAAAGTCGCTTGGTGACCCTGCCCAGGAGCCTCTTCCCTCCCCCTGATGTTTTCCCATCTGCCGGTGTGGGCGTTAGAAGCTACTGGGTCCACAGGGGCAAGGTTTGCGTGTTAACCTGAAGATGTGGCCTTGCCTGAGATGATAGTCAGCATTTCTTTATTTATCATTATTCTAGATGTGGTGTAGAGCACAACAGAACCTCTAGTCTGTCCTAACAGACCACTTGGATCACTGAAAAGATCCTGAAATTCAGAATACGCTGCGTTCACATTGCCCTGCTCCCTCTCTGTGGTGCATGTGAAGAAGGACCTTGCCCCGAGTCTGTCTTTAGGGTTTCCATTTCAACCAGCTTGATGCTGAATAGTCCTTCCCTTTTTTTGGTTCAAGCCTGAGAGGGAGGGTTATTTGGTAAGTTTAGCAATAGCTGTGTAAGCTTTATTTTTACTTAGCTGTGTTATTTCTTTCTTATGACTGTTGCAATCGCCTGCCATCTGGGGGCTTCTGGCCCGGCTTCAATAAATCGTATTCTCTTTTCCTGTTGCTCTGAGGATTTGCAAAAGGAGGAGAAACTGGATGGGATATGTAGTGGGCTGCGAGGTGTGGATGGAGCATTAGCCATATTTTACTTGTTTCTGCTTACATAAAATTGCCGTGGAAAGTCACCAAAAATGACAGCCAGGGAAGAAATCGGTGGCTAAGAAGTTTTTATTTGACAAGCTGATACAGCGTGAGCAGGGGGCTGCTAACCCCCTTTCTTCTTTGCCTGTAGTAGGGCATTGTTGCTGACCTTTATGAATGTGTGTGCGCTCTTGGGTGGATCAGAAAGGTGTCAGGAACCATACTTGAAAGGACAAAGTAGCGCCTACCCAAAATGTCACCCTCTGGAGGGGCCGTCGTCAGGAGCTGCAGCAGAGGGGGTCCCCAGGAGACCCACTTGCACGCTGCAGCCATATGTGCCTGGCAGGTTCTTGCAGCGGTGTTCTTTCTCTTAAAAATCAGCTCCTTCCCCTTACGTGCTGCATCTGTGGTTTTTGTAAATTTTGGTTACACCTTTCTTAGGGGTCCGTGTTTGTAAGTTTCTGTGTGAAGCCTCAATGTTTTGTACATCAATTTTCTTTCCCAAGAGAGTGTGAAATGACTCAGACCAGCAGCCTTCTGTGATTCCAGCATCTGTATTTACGAGCTAGAGGATGTGTGTGATGCAACATTTCATTTCGTTTGCTTTTTGTTTTATGTACTTATTTTCACTTGGCATATTACTCATTCCTCCCTTTCTGTAAATAGATCATTGGTGGAGGTTGCCTCAGACCGGTTTTTACTGTCTTTGCCCTTTTGCCCTGGCTGATGCTCCTGCTCCAGTCCTTTGTTGGTCTTACGGTCGCCTTTGCTCTAACTGGCAAATCGTCGCTCTGTCGGCAATTCTCAGCTCCCGAATTGCCGCGTTTAATAACAGTAGTTTTGAGGTTCAGCATTGTCAACTTTGACTGTTCCCTTGACCTCCTCATTTTCCTGGGAGGTTATTGAGACAGATAGATAATGGGAGAATATGTTAAAAGAAACGCTGTGGCATTCATTACTCTTCCTATGAACCTTCATTTGTAAATGCTGGTTAATGGTAACGTAGCTGCCGTCCAATGTGCTCTCAGTTAGCATAGGTCATGCATGCAAAACAGAGAGGCTTTCTTTGCTTCGCTGCAAAATAACTTACCATTTCCTACCGGCTAGCGCAGTCCTGAGAACCGAGCTGGCCTGTTCCCCTTTAAAGTAATAATCCACTTAATATGCAGGTGGATTAGTTCAAGTGGTTGGTTGGTTGGGTCAAGAAATCTTTTTGTATGAAGAAATAACCATACTCGGTTCATAATTAGCTTTTGCTCTTGTTTTTCATTAGTTTAATCCCAGGGTTTGTTCTTTTGGGCCTATGTTTAGAAACGTAGGTATTCCAGGCATTCTCTTAGTGCTCTTACATCCTCCTGACTTGGTGCTGATCCCTTATGAGAATGCTAGACTTAACATGGCTTCAGCTGCAGTAGGCCCGCAAGAATGATAAACACTAGAGTTGGGTCACCTCAGGTGTACTTATTCCTAATGGGAAAGACTAACTGGATGGTAGTGACTGTTTTACATATGACGACAGGGTCAGATCCCAGATGTGAAGAGGTTTCTGCTAGGCTCCGTGCTTCTCTTAGGTGCAATTAGTCACCTCACTGAACTCTTGGGTTTTGTGTGGAAGAAGCTACACATTACACAGAGACTCAAAGATAAAGATTCAAAAATCTTATTAGGAGCATCAGAGTTGTGTAACTTTATATTTGGATCTCTGATATTGCTGGAACATGGCTTCTCTTGCGCAGTTACAGGGAAGTAAACAATGTACAGAATTGAGCCCCCAGTGAAAATTTGTCTAACATCAGTCTGTTCAACTTTTTAAGTAGCGATGTCTCTTGCCTCCCTAACACTTGCACGTGACAAACAAGGAGACCCTAATCCTTTTTCCCTTTCTGTGTTCATGGTTACAGTGTGACCACATACAAGTGGGTTCCACTGTACTTGTAGGGCCAGACTCAACGAGTGATCGCAACTCCAAAGACACCTGCTGGTAGTCTATTTGTAAATCTAGTCCATATTGAGTGAAGTCCTTGGGGATAAAAGAGCTTTATATATGCAAAATATTCATTTTTCTTCTAAGTAGGGTAAAGCTGTTTCCATCTCAAGGGATGAAAAACCTGGGAGTGTTCATGGAATTGAGCCCATCTTTTAATGACGGTATCAGCAGAGTTGCCAGGCCGACATTTGATTATCTCGCAACAGTGTAGTGCCGCATTACCACCTCTCCCAAATGGATGTTGGATTGCTTATCCATGCCTTTTGCAAGACCCTGGCTGAATTAATTCAACTCTCCCTGGAGTGCTTCCAACAGAGACAATTCACTGGTAACAACTGGTGTAAAAGTTTCCCTTCCGGGATTTTAGCTCGGCCATTGCGTGTTTTGCCCATCCTTGGGTATGTGGTGCTGATGTACCGGCGTTGGATAAGAGAAGGCTGTATCTTGCTTTGCCGTGTGTGGGTTAATGCAGTCACATTACATCTCTAAAAACAAAGGTTTTAACAGAGTAAAGTGAGTTTGGTGGCCCTGACCCGTCTCTTTTGGATGTTTGTCTGCAATACAAACCAAGCACATGGATTGGCATGGTTCATGGGACTGGCAGTCCTCTTATAGGAGATCCAGGAAAGGGCTGCCTGGGGGTGCCAAAGACAGAGGTGAATAAGCAGGGTTATGTCAAAAGCTTGATATAACTCACTTGGTTCCACTCAAACCTGTAGCAATTCATGTTTAGGAGGGTAAGCAGTTACCAGTCTATTAAAGTGAGCTGAAACAAGAGAAATGCCGCAATGCTGAAGGTTTTGGGGTTTAGTGCACCTATAGTAGTGCACATTACAGTCGCTGTGGTGGTTTTTGTAAAGGTACACCAGTACTTCCACCTTCAAACTGTTCATGATATCCTCTCTGTAGCTCTAGAACTCAGTGCTGGCTGATACTGACCTAACAGGGCTGAGTTAAACCCTTAAACTCTTGCCTGCATTCAGGTAACTTATACAATCTCTGTTGTTGCCTAAAAACCAGGTTCTCATCAGAACACATCCTACTTCAAGAAGGCTTGGATTAGATCCAGTTTCAAACTTTATGGATAATACTCCTGTCTGATTTCTCATTTGTATCTCTGCCATTTCCATTGGCAGAGCATCAGATCTGAAGGAGCTTCTGACCCACTAAATGCATGAATTAGTAAAGACGTGAGTTAATTTTCTTTGGGCATTGTAACAGATTTAAACATGATACCAGCAGAGAGGACTGTTTTCTGGAATTCCTTTCAAATATCTTTTAAACATTTTTAATATATTTGCATTATGGTCAATTAAAAGGAGCAGAAACAATGCTAATCGTGAATTTCTTTTTACTGATGCTTTTAACATTCCTAGATTCGTGCTTCATGCTTGAGGGTATAACCCCACCTCTGACTAATGAGAGCTAAGAAGCATCTTCCCTATGGGCAGATTATTCCATTTCTGCTGTACGGCTGCTGGCTTGTCTCCCCAGCTAAGGAAGGGCTAACATCTTGCCAAAGTGTGTTCTAACTTCTTCCCTTAGGGCATTGTTTATTAATTCAGACTAAAACCTCTGAGAGTAATGCAAAACAAAGCTGTTCCTTGAACCCCACAGCCTTTATTCATAGAATCATAGAATCACAGAGTGGTTTGGGTTGGAAGGGACCTTAAAGATCATCCAGTTCCAACCCCCTGCCATGGGCAGGGACACCTTCCACTAGACCAGGTTGCTCAAAGCCTCATCCAGCCTGGCCTTGGACACTCCCAGGGATGGGGCATCCACAACATCTCTGGGCCCTATTCCACGCCCTCTTCTTTCCCTCTCTTCTGTGGGGCTAGTTGTAGAGGAAAACTCCTTAGTGCATGTTCATCTCGCTCGCTCTAGATCTCATCTGAGCATTAACCATTTCCTTTCCAGCTGGATCTCAAAACTGCATGTGTTGATCTTGGCTAAAGTGGGCAGGATTCTGAATGGACAGCCCCTCCTTCTGGGCTAGCACCCAAATTTTAACGTTTCTTTTAAAATTGTAAATTTGAATAATTATATGAAATACCATAACGAAGCACAAAAATGCTTCAATAAACCCAGGGAGATGTGGCTGCCTATCCAAAGACTCACTGAGCAACCTGGTCTAGTGGAGGATGTCCCTGCCCGTGGCAGGGGGGTTGGAACTGGCTGATCTTTAAGGTCCCTTCCAAACCAAACCATTCTGTGATTCATTCAGACCCACTGTCGCCTTTGGCTCTGGCAACTGTTTTTGTGTGGTCCAACATATCGTCTCATGCACCGTGTTGACTCCGCAGGCTGTCTCTGAAATGCGATCAGGTGACTCTGAAGCAGCAATGGGGTGGGTAAGTCCCTGTTTGTGTTCAGATAGCAAGATCCAGATGAGCAAGCGGCAGATCTGGAGCCTCAGTGCAACGTTCTGGTCCAGCAGCCCCTGTGCAATGTGCGCAGTGAGACATTCTGGGAAAAGTGTCCCTTCAAACACAGAAATACGCAGAATGCCTAGAAATCTGTTTTCATACCATTTTTTTTGCAGGTATTGTTTGATATGCAGCTTGTGTCCAACTAAGGATCCCATTTATAGCAGGCACTCATGTCTGAAATTATCAAGAAAAAGAAGTATAGTGTATTCTAATTTAATTGTATAAATAATTTAAATTATTTATAAGGGCTACTTCAAATCTCTGTTCTGAAAATCTTTACAGACTGCATGTGATTTAGTATTAACACAACTGAGGTGCAGAGGGGGCATTAAGTCCTTCTCCTAATTTCTTTTTGTATTTTGGAAAACATAAGTCAGTAATTGGCTCTGTAATAGTGCTGTAACTGTTGATTTTTAACCTTATTTCAAAGCATGTTTGAATACAGAGAGCAATTCAGAAAGTCTTGTGAGCAGCAGTTTTAGTAGCTACCATAGCAACAAGTATAATATCCCAGCCCTTTCTCCCCAGTGGGGGCTAGAAAACCCCAGAAAGGACGCTGTGTGAAGACACTTCCATACGGCTTTGCTAACACCGCTTGCATTAGAATGGAAATTTGGAGATATCCATTTGAAACCAGCATGTTTTTACTTGGGAACCAGCACAGCGTAATTCATCAAGTGATGGTGGTACAGACTGAGAATAGGGGAGAACTTTGAAGAACGCAGGTGTTGTATGCATTTTAATACAATCTGTGTAGTTCAGGAAATGATCCGCACACATTCTAGTATTTTCTAGTTTAGTTTGAGTCTCTTCTAGCTGTATGGCTTAGTCTCTTCTGTTTGCACATTTTCCTGGTGGGAAGGCTTCATCCCTATCACCTCTGTGCCAAGAAATAAGGAGTCTTATCTGACTAATGCTGCCACTGCCACGTCGCTTTGTCCTTGGGATAACGCAGGGGAAGCCCGAGGGCCGGGGTCTGAGCAAGCTGCGTGTATTTTGGAAAGAGGAGACTTTGAGATGTCCACCTGCTTCTGGGACCCCTGAACTTCTTTGAGGTTTTGGAAGCCAAACAGAACTGAATTTCAGAGCTGTCCTTATTTTAACAATAAGCCAAATCAGAACCCTGGATCTTAATTAACATTTCTGCATTTAGAATTACTTTGGTGAACACAATAGAGCTGATTATTACTGAAAGCCTCTTCAAAGAAGTTAAATTAATCTGATAAATCAATGTGGCCAACGCAGATAAATCTTGTGGTGCATTTTCAAGCTGTACCAGGGTCTGTCAAAAAGAGTAATAAATATCAAATATCCAAAAGTACACATTTTCACTGGGGAGAGGAGTAAGAGAAATGACATGCATAAACTTCACTAAACTGCATGCAGGGCAACATGAGGATGCAAATATGAAATGAAACTGGGTCGGCAGAAGCAAGCTTGAGGACAATAATGGAGAATGCTGGAACTGCTTTGGCTGACGACTCTAGGAGCAGATGGTAGAGGAGAAGTGATGCGGGGGAGCAATGGCAGGACATTTGTGCTCCTTCAGATGTATCCAGCTTAATAATAATGGTGATGATAATAATCCTGCTGTGAATGAAATTTCATTCCCTGTCACATCGAAGCGAGGAGCTTGGTAGTAAACTCCTAAAACTGAAGAAATCCAAAGGCTGTGGCTACTGCAGAAGATCTCAAAGTGAGCAATGGGCCAGCTCTGTGTTTGCAGCAAACAACGGGGAGGTTTCCAGGGAAGGTTTTTACCCCTCCAGAGGAAAATTTGCATCTTATTCTTGTTTAAGATCATCTTTTCAGAGTGCCAAGGCGCAGATGATAGGCATTTTTGGATGCCAGTGATACATGAGTGGAAATATAAGATATTCAGTGTAGCTACTTTTATCAAAAAGTGCAAGTGATTAATCCCTATTGGTAAAAAAAGCATTCTTTCTCTTTCCTGGTATGAAGTCAGAGAAGCAAGCAGAAGAGGGTTATGTACAGAGAGGTGTAAAAAGAAAAAAAGCCTAGCCTGAAATCAAACGTAAGGAAGAGGATATACCTAGAGTCGAGCACAAAGGGAAATTGCAAGGTATTAGAGAAAAATTAGCATTACCCTCCCAAAAGGCTCCGACTTAGAGGTTGTGTGCCTGACCTCCGCTGGTGCCAAATGTCAGGCCTGACTGGCCTTTTTAATATTCTATTATTCCTTCCTGACATTAAAGGTTGTGAGACAGGCTGGAAAGCACTTAACAAATTAACAGGGGAGGTGGCGTATGCCCACCTACAGTGCTGCCCTTCCTTCGGGTCACTTCCAGGTGCCTGTTAGAGCAGTCACCCCTGTGGCACCACACCTTCCTTCTGCCCACAGCCGACAGGATGTTCAGCAGAAGTGGCCGTGTGATTTATGTTAGATGGATATACGTATGTAGATTTAAAGGTTTGTTTAATTTTTATTCCCCTAGACTTTCGGGTTCTAGAGGAACTTTGAGCCGGGAGTATTGGAAAACTCTCCAGGGTTCTTAGTCTCAAGACATCTAGTCTAAAGCAGTTGTGCATGCACCAGGCCAACATCCGGTTAACCTTTGGTGAGCCAGCCCTCACCGTTCCCTAATGATAAACCAGCTATGCCTGCTGGCTTTCTGAGAATGGCTGTGCTCTTTTTTTAAACATTTTTGTGATCTAGGATGATCTTTATAGAAATAAAGACGCACAGGGTAACCTGCATAGGTTTCATGGAGCAATTCTCAGACTTGGAGCTGGAGGAGAAGAAACTGCATCCTCTGGAAGATGTGCTCCTGTTTCTGTCTTTGAAATCAGGGGACAGGGTATGAGAATAGGTAACTTGTAAACAAGTTTTTCTTCTCTTTCAACTCTTTGAGCAATTTATGTCACCTTTTTTTCCTAGGCAATGCTGAGACAGACTTGCCAGCTCGAGTAGAAAGATAAAATAAAACAGATGAAGGGAGTGGAGGGGGAAAGCGTTCCCTTTTTTCCGTTCTGTACAATGATATAAAAAGTGGGTTACGAACTAAAATATTGAATCACAATTCTTCAGGCAGTTTTATACTTAAATCATAGCCTTGTCAAGTCTGTGTTTGATATGGTTTAATTAATGCTTCCCTTACCTTGCGTTTGATTTTGATGTGTATGTGATAGATTCATACAAGCTCAAGTGATCAAAAAGAGGCATTTGTCAGTGTCAGAGCCTGTGTTACGGTCTCAGTTGGCTCCCTGTATGCCCTAGATGAGGAAGGTGGGGATGGGTTATTAGAGGAATGTGAATCCACTCCTAAGAAATCACCTACCGTAAATGAAGCTAATGCTGTTTTTGTTAGGCTGCACATGGTACTGGGATCAAATGAGTTTGGAAAGTTAAGTCAAACTGAGTCTGACATCCCCTGTAATGCGACGGGAAGTTGTTCACAGCCTGTAGGTTTGCATTTGTTAGTAAGGTTTGTTCATTCCTCTAGTGCAAAATCCTCATTTTCAGCAATCGCCATCTGAAGGTCCTAGATTTTGTGAGACAACTAATATTTGCAAACACCTTTATTATCTGAGACAATCCAATAGGAAGGAAAGGAGACAGAGCATGTAATGGTTCTCTGGTGGTGGGATCATGCCTACATCAGGAGTTAGGAAGGAAGTGCAGAAGTCTTTTCGTTGGGATTTGCTTGCAGATGGCGCTGGCAGTGATGCAGACCCTGGATCAGCTTCAGCCAGCGACATCTCTTTTTCTCCCGTTTCCCTGAATAACCTCCTTAATCAGTTAGGATGTACAGGGCTATGTCACCTTCCGTTCCTGGCTCGCTCCAAGTGCCTTGTGATGTGTCAAGCATCCTCATTGCTCTTCATTTCCTGAAGTGTTAATAAAAGTAATACCAGGTATCTGTAAGGTAGTGCTTGATGGGATAAAGTGCTTTGATAAGCTCTTAATTGTATGGTTCCTTGTAATTTGTTGACTTCCCTTCACAGCAATAGTGGGATGCTTCTAGCACAAGGCCTCATTCTCAGTGGTGGCATTTGACATAATTCTGCTGATTTCATTAATTTACCCTCTGATTTGCGCCCTGTTTTTCTGCAAGTCGATAGCACTGATTGATTGACTAGGAAAATAGGTTTTATCATCCTTAGTCTCCAAATTGAATAGTTGTAGCTTTTGGATTATGCTAATCCTGGTGGTATCCTCCTTTGGCTGATTTGCATTGCTGAACAGAGCCGCCCCCATCTCGTCCCCCTTCTGCCGCCCCTGCAAATTAGGGGATTAAACAAAGAGGTGCTTAAGCTTAGCACTTGATTGATACACATGGTTATGCAAATTGTGAAGGAAATCGTGGGATTCTTGGAATTTATCTTGAATATTGTACATCTTCGATGCAAGAGCATACAGAATATAGCAATAGATAGTGAAGATAAGGCCCAGTTATAGCAAAAATTGGGGACCTTGAGCCCATTTTGCCTAACTGCGCTGGGATAAATCCCTTCTAGGCCGTTGCGCAAGACACTCGAAACGCAAACCTTCCTTTTCCTTCCCAGCTTGCCCATCAGAAAACCGAGCAGTTCAGTTTGCCGTGGAAGGTGACACGTGGCAATTAACGGGATCTCAGTCCAACGTGCCACTGAGCACGCTGGCTCTCCACTCGAGTTTCCTTTGAGGGCTTTTTTCCGGCTCGCTAGGAGGAAGGGTGCTGGAGGGAGAGGTGCCGGGCTGCTCTCCAGGGATCAGAGAGGCGGGGAGTCGTCTGTACTCGGTCATTTCATCTAGCGACTTCTTGCACCCTCGAGACCTGTGTAAGCCCTGTGAGCAGGCGGAGGGAAGTGAGTACGTTTTGAGCACAGGCAGGAGGCGGTAGCGTGTGTGATGTACACAGACGGTAAATAAACGGCAGGTGAAAGGTAGAACCAAACGGCTGCGTCGTCTACCACAGGCTACAAGGGAGACCCAGTGTGGGGTTAAGTAATGAATAAAATATCATCGCAAGCGATAACGTGGTACTGTAAATAATTCCATTTGTTTACCCTACTCTGGCATTGAAGTTCGTCTCCTTTGGAGACTTCCTTGACTTTTGATGCTGTTTTGCTTTGCATACACTCGATCGTTTTGGTTTTGTGTCTGCTATCCACAGAACCTTTATTAAGGTTCAGGAACCGATAGAATTAAGTGAATAATTCACAGCAAATAATATACTGGTTGAATTTAGCATCTTTATTTCTGTAAAATAGCCCTACACGTTATGTACGTTTTGCACTAATTTATTGTTAAATTAGTCTTAAGTATGAATTCCCCTCTAGCCACCATCCTTCCATTTTTATGAATATAATATAAACCCCAGTCTGGAAATAGTTGTTTTTAAAAATTAGCTCTTTTGTGACTGGAGATATACCTATCATTTTTGTTTCCTGCTTGGATGACTACAGTATTGCTACTGGTATAAATGTCTCCAAACATAATGTTAGGCAATGCGAATCTCAAATTTTATTTTTTTAATTTGTATTTAAATTACTAAATTTTGATCTCAAATGCTTTAGAAAGGGAACATGAGGCAGTCAAAAGAGCGGGTGAAGGGGGTGGGCATGGATATTGTGGATATAAATCCAGACTAAAGTTTACACCTGAATATTACTCTAAAGATCGGAGTTTAGTGTAAGAGTGCGTGGTGGATGTTACAGCGATGCAATGCATTTTATTGGGAAGTAGCTCAGAAAACCCCTTTTACCCTACTGTACTGGTCTGGAAATAATAACAAAAACATTGATCATTTGTTTCTGATGGAAGTAGAAGCTCTGTTGTACCAGTAATCCCAGAACACGCCTTCCCACCCCCTTCTTCCACTCCCAGGAGGAAAAGAAAAATACCCAGAAAGGAGCTGCTCAGAGTTGGAGGGAACCTGGAGTCTTGGCAATAGCAGGGACGTGTCTACTTAGTGTCACCCAAGCAAAGACTTCAGATGAAAGTGTCCTGCTTTTGATTGTTGAATACAGGATATTTTTTATAACACAGGTCAAAAGAAAACCTCCAGAAAGAAAGATCTTTTCATAGTCCAGCTAAGGATGCAAATAATTCTGTGTGTCTTTGAAAGGTGTAAAGTTAAGTTGTGCTACCTGATCTACTGCTAGACGGTGCCACTAGTCGAACACCAGTTTGTTTGACAAACATCAGTTGTCTCTTTGGTAGAACTGGGGTAGTAACACCTGTGTGGAGCCCCACCCACGCATGGGAAGCATACAGTGAAAACACTGCAACATAAAAAGTCAAAACATTTTAACTGTCTCTGAACTAAAACAGCAATCAAAGGGGTTTTTTTGTTTGGTTGTTTTTTTCAGGTGCCAGCAGCAGATGCATGTCTTGACTGAGAAAGCCTGGAATTTCCTGAAGTCATAAAAAGAAGGAAAAAAACCCCAAACCCAAGCTGTGATGAAGGATGATGACAGGGCAAATCAAACTTCTCTTTCTGGCAGAGGAAGAAGTTTGCTGGACATTCATAATCATCCCTGCCTGGAAGTTCTGAAGGTTCAGGGAGAAGTACACCAGTGAAGGTGGGTTTAGCTTCCCTTGAGGAATTTTGGGTTGAGCAGGCACTATGACCCGAGGCATTCTCAGATGTGCCAGGCTGCAAAAGGCAGCAGTGTACTTATGCTGGAAGCTCAGATGTGAGACTTTCTGAATTCCCGTCTCTGGAGGCATTTGCACTGCATCACAGGCGCTATTTTATTTCCAAGCTCATAAGGATGGGACTTGGGTAAAGGTCCGATAATTTATAGAATCACAGAATCACAGAATGGTTTGGGTTGGAAGGCACCTTAAAGATCATCTAGTTCCACCCCCCCTGCCATGGGCAGGGACACCTTCCACTAGACCAGGTTGCTCCAAGCCTCATCCAGCCTGGCCTTGAAGACATCCAGGGATGGGGCATCCACAGCTTCTCTGGGCAACCTGTCCCAGTGCCTCACCACCCTCTCTGTGAAGAATTTCTTCCTGATATAATTTGCTCTGCTTTGAGTGCACAAGCCAAAGTCTCGGCAGGCAGGCAGACCGCAGAATCAATGTCAAGATATGAAGGGAGAAATAGCTTTTTTTCTTAATGTTTGGGACTTTTTGAGTAACAATTAAATGAACCTCTGAGATGAGCTGAGTAACGGTGAAACAAAACAAAGTCCACGCTGCATGCTGCCTGCTCCCCTGTTGTCTCCGAGCAGCGTAGCTGCTGGGTCGTGTGGCAGGGAAATCTCATTTCCATTTCAAACTCTGCCTGCTCCGCGATGAGTATAATCAGCCCCTCACTGCAGTTGTGCACTGCAGCATCTTTGCTCCTGCTCCCTCTCTCGGGGCTTGCTCCGTTGCTTGCCCAGCTGTTTGTGGCACTCCGTTTCCCAGCTGACTGGGAGGCGCTGGAGCTCAGACAGCCCTGTGTGAGCACTCCAGTGCTCTCTTATTCAGAGGCACTTATGGGGCTTTTTTTTTTTGCTCAGACATCTGCGTTTAAGGAATGGAAATTAATGTCGCTTGCATATAGATCTCTTTCAGTGATCTTTTCCAAGCCTTTCCCGATTCTGTATCCCTTTGTGTGGGTGGGATTGCAGATAAGCATTTGTACGTTGGCTGCTCTTGGTACAGACAGGCATCGTTGTGCTCTTTCTATGTCGAGAGCCTTCCCAAAGCTCAGGGATTTCGTCAGCAAGCTTTTGAACCCAACTGATCATCCTGTCTGCCTTTAGCCAGTATTTTTGCTAAAAGCAGGCAGGAATCTGTACTGCCGTTGGCTCAACACCAATCTCTCACGTCCCAGTTTGTACCTGAATCACAAGGCCACAGCTGTGGCTTGATCCAGTCACGAGGGGAACCCGAGGGATTTCCTACTGAACTTCTCCCCCCAGCACCAGGCAAGATGACAAAAGCAAGGAAACTGCTGGGGACACGGTGGGATTGGGGAAGATGGGGCAGACAGACTGCAACTTCCGGGCTGTTCCGTAAGCACGGTTCCTCTTCCCATCCGCACCCAAACACCGGAAAAGTAACAGAAGGGAAGAAGCTCAACGTAGGAAGGGCAATTGGGATACATCTTAATCACATAATCAATAGGATATTTGACAGCTTTATTCATCTTTTATCACCCACAAGTTAAGGATAACAAAATGTCTGAGGCAGCCATTGTCCAACGGCTCCAGGTTTGCATCGAAGCAGCCTATTAAGCAGGAAGGGCTATTACTCTTGTAATAAAGATGTGACTCCAGAGAGCTGGTAAGAGATTGGGGCCAGGAAAAATGGTTTAGTCAAATGTGTCGGGTCACACTGACAAAAGGTTAACACCCTGTCACACGGCACATGTGACATGGCCACCGAATTCTGCAACTATTAACACCTCCAGCAAGGCTCCCTCTCCCATGAGGGACAGTAACCACAGATGCTTTAATGATCTTACATATGAAGGAATATGTAAAGCAGCTTAAGTCTCATTCTGTGGCTATTACAAGCTTGATCTCCTAGAATGAGACAAGAACTTTAATCGCCAACTCACTGCCGTGGTTTGCAAGCTCACCCATGAATTTCTTCCTTGCTAGGGATTAATTTTGCTGTGTGGTGACATCCCATTGAAAGAGTGGGCGAGAAGAGCGAGGAAGATACGTGTGCACAGACGGTAATTCTCCTCCCTGAGCGCTGCCCAGCAGGCCACTCACCTATTGACAGGGCTGGGTTAGGTCAGAGCTTCCAAGATAAACACCATCAAACTGTGAACAGAACTGGAAGTTTGATCTACTGTGGCTGTAAGCTGCCACTCAAAAGGATTTCTGCCTTCAAAGTCTGTTTTCAAGCAGGAAGACCAGACATCTACTCTTCCTCCCTGCACAGGAGAGGCAGCAGCCAGGAAGGGAACCTCTTGTGGGACAGCCAGGCAGAGTTGGCCAAGGAAAAGCAGTTGACACGGGAATGAGCGCAATGCCACATCCCCCTGGGCCCAGAACGCCCCTGGGTGTCCACACCCGATCCGAGAGACCTGCTTCTGCTGGCCAAAGGCACGTCGATCCTCCCAGGTGCTGCTGCTGGAGAGGGACGCTGCTGCCCAGCCTGCCCAAGGCTT
>NW_010246783.1:0-1037 GCF_000690775.1 Eurypyga helias
CCTGGTAGCATGATTTTCCATACATAATTATTATGAGACAGGCAAAAAGCTGACTTTGACATACAATATGTGCTTCTCTGTGCCTGAACTGATCTACTTAATTTTGCATTCCTTCCTATTGCTTTTAGTATTGCATTTTTGCTCCTGCTTTAACAAGCATTTCAGTACCCATTTGCATCTAGCTTCAGTGATTGCACATTTCTGCACTGATGGGTTACAAATATGGAGGTAATATTAAAGAAGCCTTGTGCTTTGAAGAAAGGATGAGATAAGCCTGACCACAACAGAGAGAAGGGTAAAACAGTAGCCAGGAATGATGTAATCATTGCAGGATGTGTTCTTGCTTTGATATTATGATACCAGATTGTTCATCAGATTACAGGACTTCTTGAGACATTTGTGACAAAACTCTTGCTACTCTAAAACTCATTCTGCAAAGAATAAAGCAGGATCATATCATGTTCAAGAGCCACACTGATTTATAATGCCTGATTAGCTATGCCCAGAGAAACCATCTTCAGTTTCGTTAGGGCACAAGCAAGCCAGGAGGAATGTGTCACTGACAACTTCCTTCCCCAAGTGATAGTGCCATGTTGGACCTTGTTCTCACCAACAGGGAGGGGCTGGGGGGGAATGTGAAGCTCAAGGGCAGCCTTGGCTGCAGCAACCATGGAATGGTGGAGTTTGAGATCCTTAAGGAGGCGAGGAGGGTGCACAGCAAGCTCGCTGCCCTGGACTTCAGGAGAGCAGACTTTGGCTTCTTCAGGGAACTGACTGGCAGAGTCCCACGGGATGAAGCTCTGGAGGGAAGGGTGGCCCAAGGAAGCTGGTGATTATTCAAGGGTCTGCTCCTCCAAGCTCAGAAGCGATGCATCCCAATAAAGAGAAGTCAGGTAAAAACACCAGGAGGACTGCGTGGATGAACAAACAGCTCCTGGGGAAATTGAGGAGCAAAAAGGATGCCAATAGTTGGTGGAAGCAGGGACAGGGACTCTGGGAGGATTACAGGGAGATTGTCTGACAAGTCAGGGATCAGG
>NW_010246783.1:1247-2941 GCF_000690775.1 Eurypyga helias
AAGCCATACCCCATGAGTCGCAGAAGGCAAGGCAGGGACTGGAAAAATGGATAGCTGCCCATGATTAGAGAGGATCAGCTTTGAGACCACCTAAGGAACATCAAGGTGTGCAAGTCCATGGGACCTAGTGAAATACATCCATGGCTCCTGAAAGAAGGAGCAGATGAGGTTGCAAAGCCTGTATCCATCATATTCGAGAACTCATGGCAGTCTGGTGAAGTTCCCACTGACTGGAAAAGCGGAAACATAACCCCCATCTTTAAAAAGGGAAATAAAGAGGATCCAGGGACCTACAAGCCAGTCAATCTCACCTCTGTGCCTGGCAAGATGAGACATGTTTTATATAGCACAGAGCTTACATACACCAAACTGTTGTGGTTTAGCCTTATCTGGCAATTAAGTACCACTCAGTTGCTCATTAAACTCCCATCCTGCTCCCACAGTGAAGAAGGGTCGTAAGAAAAAAAAAAAACCCAACCAAACAAGCAAACAAACAAACAACCAAAAAAAAAACCACCAACAAAAGCTTGTAAAAAGCTGAGATAAATACTATTTAATAATATAAATGAAACTTACAGGGATACCAACAATACTACTATTACTAAGTAATTAAAATAATAGAAAATAGAACATATGATACAGTAGCTCACCATGTGCCGACTGAAACACATCCAGATCTCAAAAGCAGCAAACAATTCTGAGACTAGGCAGAAAAATACACTGAGCCTGAGAGCAACGAGAAACTGCCACCCCACTCTCACCCCAGACCTCCCAACTCACTAACAAAAGAACCTGCTTCTCGGCTAACAACTTCACCAAGAGCCAACAAAAGGAGCCATCGACCCAGATATCAGCTAGCCCAAAAGTCTTAATGATTCTCCCATGCCAGTCAAACGTCATGTCTTCCAAATGGAGTGTACGCACACCCAGCCTCACCATTGCGCATAATGTAGGTGGAATGAAACAAATCCTTCAGCCACTCTGGGCCAACCAGCTCTGTGTAGGAGAGGAGCTCATTCCTGCCTGAAACCAGTATAGTTACCCATATTCGAACTAACCAAAGATCTGAGGCCCTGGATCTCCTTGCAGGACAAGCTACTGAAATGAGAGATGCAATTTTCCAGCCTCGAATGGTCCTAGATTATTTGTTAGCAGGAGAAGGGGGTGTTTGCAGAAAACGAAACAAATCCAACTGTTGTTACAAATAGATGATAACGGGAAGGTAGTAAAGCAAATAACAAGTGAGATGAGAAAGCTGGCCCATGTGCCAGTCCAGACCTGGACAGGATGGGAGTGGGACATGTTCTCATGGCTGCCTGGTGGGCCTTGGGTTAAATGTGTGTTATTTTTCTTTCTCTGTGCAATAGCAGCTCTTATCTTAGTACCACAGATGTAACCTTGGTTTATCCAACTAATTCAATATGCAGTTCAGAGACTGCAGGTAGTGGCCATATCCAAGATGGCACAGAAGGGACCAAAGATGATGCTGCTGAAAATTGTACATAGTCCAGAAGAGAATTGTACATACTCAGGGAGAGAAAATCAAACTGATGGTTGCCACATTTTGTAAAGACAATGATTGAACAAATAAAAGAGGAGGGATTGAGAGAAACACTAGTTTCGTGTCTTTACAAAAGAAGCCTTTGCACACCCAAGCTCAGGACAAGGAACAAAAGAAGCCTGTGTGAACTCAG
>NW_010246783.1:3353-5092 GCF_000690775.1 Eurypyga helias
TCTGTCTCCTTTGTGAACACTGACTCCTGGCAGCGCGATTTTCCGTACAGAGATGACAATTACATATATGTACAAGAGGATGCAAGCTGAAAATTGTGAGGAAAATTAAAAAAAAAAAAAGTCAGGTTTTTTCTTTTTAGAATCTGAGTTACTGCTAGTTATGCAAAGGATGTTTCTGCATGACAGTTCTGCTTTTGCTTGCTAAAACAGTAGTAACAAGGGATCCCAATATACAACATTTATATTAATCTGCTCCACTGAGATAATTCCAGTGTCAAGAAGAACACAAAAAGCTCATTATGGGATCGTATGACATATGAGGATCAGATAAGGGAATTGGTTTATTTAGCCTAGAGAAAGTTAACGGTCAGAGATAACTGCTGAATTCTACCACATAAAGGGACTTTTAGAAAAGACAGTGTCCATTTGCTCACAGGCACAGTGAAAGGACAAGAGGCAGTGGTTCTAAGTTGCAATAAGCACAATTCCAAATGCACAGAGGTAAAACATCCTGCTGAGGTAGTCAGCACTAAGACAGGTTCCCCAGGCAGGCTGTGGTATATCCATCTTTGAAGATTTTCACAACTCAGGTGAGCAAGCTGACTTAATTTTGAAATTTGTCTTGCTTTTCAGATGACCTCTGGATGTCTACAACAGCAAAGAAAGTCTCTCTCCAGATGTTAGGTAGAGATAACCTTCCTCACACACATGAATGCAGACAGATCAAAAGAAGTAAGTCTGTAGCCTTGGAAGAGGACAACAATTCAAACACTGGTGGTCTTTCTTCAAATAGTGCTGGAAATAGATGAAGGGAAAAGACCCAATACATCTGACATTGAAGGTGTTTATCACACATTTGGAATGCATGAATGCCCAGCGCTCAGAAGCTGCTTGAGAGAGGCAGAAATTTTCTGTCTCGCTCTTCCAGAATAGGAGCAGAGACAACATATTCCTCCCAAGGACTCGGCACAAGCCAGCATGCCTAAAGCAACACCAGGAAAGTTGGGAGGGTATGCGTTAGTGCTGCACGGGCCTGGTTCAGCCATCCAGACTATTTTGGAGCACCGCTAACCACAGGGAATCCAAGCTTTTACTTATCCAATCAACATCACCTTTTCCAATCCCTAGAGTACTACTTAAGATAATCTAGGCAGCGAAAATGTACAAAAATATTTCAGATATATTGCACAAACTGCTGATTAATTAGTAACTTCAGACAATCAGAAGAATCTCTTAGGGGAATCATCAGCTTTGATTTTCTTTCTTCTAGGTAATTCCACAGAGGTCATTTTCTCCTACCCCTTGCCATGAAGCACAGCAGTTTTGGAAGTGACTATAACAGCAAATTATAAAAGAAACCCAGATCCTCCAAATTCATTATATCCATTTCTGCTGTCATAGAAACTAGTAATTCAAGGAGACACAGGATCTGCTCTTTCTTCGTTTTTAAAAACAGCTATGGTGTACAGATGTGAAACAATATCTTAAATACAGGCTTTATCTCCACGTAAAAAGACACTACTATATAGAGCAAACAAAACATACATATCAATAGGCAAACACTATTATTTTATTCATATAGTGAGCATACTTGAACAACCCCCAAGGTATTCAAATATAATTGAGAAGTACTTACATTTTGTAAGCTTTTTCAATCGTTTCAATTACATATGGTTCTTCTTTCAGACACAAAACCTCTTTCATTTATTTCAGGGGAAAGAAGAAAATTCGTTTGTACT
>NW_010246783.1:5114-7454 GCF_000690775.1 Eurypyga helias
TTGCCATCATTCCTTCCAGTTCAAGAACAGGATAAAAGATACAGGAGAACCACTTTCTGAAGCCTTTTTAATGCCATTTCCATTCTACGCAATATAATGACATTAAAACTCCTGATGTACTGTGAAAACAGGTAGAGATCTACTGTACTTACTATGGCTACACAGGGAGAGTGAAAGCAATACAATATTGATGAGGTGGGATCTGGCAATAAAGAAAATTCCCTTTTTCTGAGGCAGCCAACTGTTACCAACTAATTCACATAGCTAACTCTGACAAGTCCCTTCAATGTAACTTCCACTGACACGGAAAGTGACAGGCTTAAGAGCTCTGTCTCCAGCACCATCTCTGCTAATGTCCTCATGGGCTATTCTGGCAGAGGATAAGCAAAACAAAAACACTGGCTGAGGGATGGAAATGCTACCTGAGCTCAGCTACAACGGCAATGTTCCACACAGAGCTGGATTTTAAAATTATTATTATTTATTTTAAAAAGAATGGGGGGAGAGCATTATGAAAAAATCGTGTCCTTTTTGACCGTGATGGCAAGACTCAGAAGTCCCAGAAGAATGGGGTCGCCTGGGAGCAAAGGGCAGCTGTGCAGGCAGTTAGCTTTTAGCTCTGGCAGCAGCCTGGGAGTCAGCAGTGGGGCCCCCTGGGTCCCTGGAGCAAGCTGGGGACTGGAGAAAGACACATGCCTATCTCCTCTGAGCAGCCTCCAGTGACATGGCTAGGCTCCCCGAGGAGCAGAAGGCATTGACTGCAAGATGAAGTTGGCATAGGAGCTGCTGGGAGGGACCTCAGGGAAATCATGGAAATGCAGTTGCCCCGGCAGGCGGAGGAGGGAGGGAAACACTTGTCTCCTGTATTTCCAAGCTAGACATGGCCCATGCTAGAGGAGAGAAGAGTCTCACTTTTACAAGTGAGTATACAGAAATCTTCTGTATGTAACACGTTTCACTCATGTGAGTGGTATGGACAGGAGGAAGCAATGACATTTAATAACTGATTCCACTGCTTTTTGCAACCTGTTGCAAGAACTTTGTGGATGTGGTTCTAAAACCTCTTGTGCTGAAGCAAGAGTGGTCACAGAGGTAACCTTCATACACAATACTTACTCAAAATCAACCTACTCACCTCAAAAAAGTATGACTTGACTCTTACCTCCAGTGAGACAGTAGAATTACAGAACTGTATCTGGAGCAAACCTGCACCATAACTGAAGTACAGTACAGCTATAAATTTACCAAAAAAAAAAAGGTTACCCACCAACAAAGCCACAACTAACTAGCATCATAAGAAAACCTCAGATAAACATGCATGAGAAGGTTATTTAACTCTATAAAGAAAAGTAGTTGTGTTGTCTGGGGACTGAGGGGCGTATTTAACGATGCAGTTTCAAAACAGATGGCTCATTGTTTCAGTTTCATTTAGGGTTCTCACTGTTTGTTAAAAAACCCAATAGCAGTATACCAGATGAACTAAGCATGGAAGGGACATTTACTGCTCAGGGTAAAGCTGAAACTTTTCCATAAATACCTTCTGTAGGATTTTTTGAGCATTTGTATGAAGGAGGAAGCACCAGTTACCATCAGAGATAGCAACGTTTGAAACATATTTTTGCTTTATGACACATTATATTATCTTAATGCATAACAACTTGCACATCTCTTTCTCCTCTCAGACTAACAATACATCTCAATATTTAGATATTTATACACTATATAGTCATTCATAGACATGTGTCCAAGAATTGTCATAGATGAAAAGCTACCTGATGCACTAGCAATCCTCTGGGTGCTTTACGCCACAGAATTATTGCAAGCCACTTGAGTCTGACTCTTGCAGATGCATAAAAGGAGGTGATACATACAATTGTTTCACTCCCCTAAAATAATGTGCAATAATAGCCTGTATTGCTAGCTGAATAAATATTGGAAGTTATAAGCAACAGTGGCATCCTAGTGATAGTACCAGTACCTAGTACTAGTTTCTACAAAAGTGCGAAAAAGGAGTATAAAAGCAGGGCAATATCCTTTCCCTCCTTGAGCACTCAAGCAAAGCTGTTCTTAGAGAAGGCAGCACCCCCTCAGCACCCAAGATGGAGATGTTATACCAGTACATGTGTACTTGGTGTGAGAGCAAGAATACTACTGAAGAGTCCCCAGAGGACATCAAGTAGCTATAAGCTAGGAAGCTATCTCAGGCACACACATGTCTACAACCTGCAGCATTCAAGCTACAGTCTGGCCTGTAAGTCAATTAGTGCTTAGTATTGCATTTTAAAAATGGAAACTGATATTTCAAACAGTTATTCAAATCATAGAATCACAGAAACATAG
>NW_010246784.1:0-509 GCF_000690775.1 Eurypyga helias
CTAGCCGGAGTTAAACCACGAAAGTATCTGTTTTACAGAGTGTCTGAAAGCCTCACTTTCACAGGCTCATCTAGTTATCACTTTTCACAAGCCCTAAACACATACAGAGGTGACAGAAAACAAACAGTATCACAATATGATGTGTTTTAAGTCATGAGAACAAAAAATGCCACTTGCAGGCAGATGCGAAAAAAAAAAGAGAAGAAATGTTCAATTTTTTAAGTCAAGAAAAGGAACAGACCTACATCAAAAGTACACTGTGTTCTAAATTAAGACAGCGATGAGTGAAAATATGTTTTTCTTGTGTACTAAATGCATTGAAGGAAAGTTTGGGAAAGAATGGATATCAGATTTGGAAACTGAAAATTCAATAATAGATGTTAGATTAGATTAAGTAACAAAATGTCTACAGCATTGACACATTAAAAAACCTCATAGTGAACCACCAAGAAATCTAATACAAACTTATCTGCTACTCATAACAGAGTAAGGTGAACAGATAAGCCCAT
>NW_010246784.1:535-20769 GCF_000690775.1 Eurypyga helias
CACCACCTGACTGAGCAAATCTGTCTCTATTGTCACAGTCACAGGGTGACAGTGGCAGTCACTGTTACTCCCAGAGTGTCTGTCCTCTCCTTAAGCCCATGATGTGAACTAATTCATTGAGATAAAAAGCTGCCTTTATGATTCCTTCCCCCTCCAAAAAAAAAAAAAACACCACCAAACCCAAACTCCAACTAAGCAAACCCTCTTACATTTTAAAGGTAGACAGCATGAATGTCTGAGTATCTCAAGGAACAAGTAGTGAACAGAGTACTGGTTTTATTGTACTCCCTATCAAAGTACTCGTATTTATGCTCCTGACCTGACAGAAGCCCAGGTCAAAACCAAAGTTCTTTCTTTCCACAGGCCTTTTTCCTATCATTCACAGGTTCTCATCCACCTTTTCATTTGCAATTAGCCAACAAGTCACTGTCTCTTTATAAAAAGAGGAGGACATTGTTACTGCTTTTATTACATTATCCAGGGAACTAGTATTACCCTCCCTCAGCAGGATTCGATTTGTGACTCCAGTGACAAAAAAAAAAAAAGCTGTGAAAGGACCAAATGAACTAAAGAAAAAGAACAACTTGGGTTTCATTCCTCACTGCCTTGAGCAGTGGGCCAAGTACATCAGAGAGAAACCTATTCTCGCAAAGAGGTGACATAATGTTTTCCTTATTGGCTGAGGGACTAGGAAGAAAAATGATAGGCTGCAAGTTTATTGTCTAATTTGTTGTGAGCTAAGATGGTCATTATGCTGGTCAAATTGTAACTGTATCTAGAAAAACTTTAAACAAACCAAAACCCCAGTCTTATACTAGAGAGAATCAAATACCACAGATCCCCAACCTATTCTACGCCAAGGTCTAACAGTTCCCTCAGACCACTACACCTTTTCAGTATTTACCTCATGTTTGTGGAGTACATAGCGTGTAAAATCATGAGACAGTAGCCTGGACTGCACCACAGTGCTTAGCTCTCTTCCAGTGACCAAAGAAAATTACTAAAATTCAGAGCAGAAACAATAACGAGTCATATAATAAACAAGCTAATCAACACAGTTTTTAAAAATTTGATTGAGAAAAAAAAATTTGCAGCTGATTCTGAAACAAAAGGGATAAAAGAAGTAACAGATAATTCTAAGGATGAATGTCCCTATTCAGTAGTTTTACAGCTCAATTTTAAAAAAACAGAGAAAATATACCCCCAGCCAATAATTTCCAAAATTGTAATACTTTTATTTTAAAGGAGAGTTAAATTAAAAATATATATATATACAGACAGTTTTATATGAGGGAAATACATATTTAATTAAAAAAATCAGAATAATTAAATGCTACCACCAACTGACTGGGGGGTGAGAAATAAAATGAACATTTTTACATAGGAACAAATACAATACACTAGCAAAATTGCTGAGGCACACTTATTCCAGAAAGATATTCTTAGTCTGAGCAGTGAAGATTACAGCACCTGGAACTCATTTGCAGTGATTAAATATGTGTGTTCTTACACAAAAGTGAAATCCAATTCCATGAACTTTTGCAAAAAATTTCAAAAAGCCTTAGATTTAATCTTGGAAAGACAAGGAAGCAGAGCACTCAAAGACTTAACAGACTGAAAGTGATGAAAACATGAAAGGTAATCTCCAAGTTTTACTGCCAGATGTTTGTGAATAAAAGGTTTTCAGACAGTATGCCAGACAAGCAATAGTAGAGGAATTTGTTTCTATCCTTACAAGGTTTAAGTCCCAGTTTTAGCAAGTGGCTTGTTCAATTTTTTTGATAATATGGGTTTCCAAACAATTATCCCTGAGGTCTCTTATGCACCTTCTGAGAGGCTTCTCACAGTTTTCTCACTATTCAGTTTTGCTTCAGGTTTAAGAAAAGTAAAATATCCCTTCATTATATACTCCAAAGTTCGTTGGATGCTGCCTGCATTTCTGATTGACCCAACATGCATTCCAGTTCAAACTCAGAAACAGGCTAGAAGAAATCACTGCCATCAAATAGCTAGAAATTGGAAGACCTAGGTCAAAGACACAGAATTGAGGTAAGAACATAAAATTATTCTAATTATGAAATTTTTCCCCTCCCCCCCAGCAGTTATTTCTCACTTTATAAATATCCAGGGTCCCAGCTTCATTTGACTGATGCTAGATTAATTTAACCTGTTTTTCCTATCTATGTCTAATAAACCCCTTTGATCTGCCTTAACAGAAATGAGCTTCTTGGTTTAGCTGGTTAATGTGTATTCCTACTCATGCAGTGTACCTATCTCATGGAGATGAAGGCTAGAAGGATTAAAAAAAAAAGTTTTATTTGTTTTGGTTGAAGTGCAAGAAAATTTTGTACTAAACAAAGCCTTCAGAGTCCTTTAAATCTCTAAAATCAGAGACAAAATTAATTTGAGCAACAGTTCACAAATCCAGAAGTTCCTAGACATAAAAATTTGTCTTGAGACTGTGCTGGTCTTGGCTGGGCTAAAGTTAATTTTCTTCACAGTAGCTATCATGGGGCTATATTTTGGATTTCTGCTGGAAACAGTGTTGATAACACAGGGATATTTTTGTTATTGCTGAGCAGCACTTACACAGAGTCAAGGCCTTTTCTGCTCCTCACTCCACCAGCAAGTAGGCTGGGGGTGCAAAAGAATTTGGGAGGGGACACAGCTGGGACAGCTGACCCCAACTAACCAAAGGGATGTTCCATACTGTATGACATCCTGCTCAGCATGTAAAGCTGTGGGAAGAAGGAGGGGGGAGGTGAAGGAGACACACACATTCAGAGGGGTTGTATTTGTCTTCCCAAGTAACCTTTACACGTGATGCAGCTGTGCTTTCCTGGTGATGGCTGAACACCTGTCTGCTGATGGGAAGTAGTACATGAATTCCTTCATTTGCTTTTCTTGTGTGCATGGGTGGGGGGGTTTTGTCTTACCCATTAAACTATTTTTAACTCAAGCTATAAATTTTCTTATTTTTCCCTTCTGATTCTCTCCCACATCTCACCCAGGAAGTAGAGTGAGCAAGCAGATGTGTGGTGCTTAGTGGCCAGCTGGGGTTCAACCATGACAACACATAAATAGAGGGGTAGCATTTGATGACGTTCACTAGACTTACTGTCTCAGATGGATCTAACTTCTGCACGGATGGTAAATACTCCCTCATGCATACAAGCAGGCAAATAAAAATAGCTAACTGAACTATTTCCTCTACAGAAGGGGAAGAAAGAATTATTGCTATTTTTATCTGTAGTATCTAAGTACCTTCTGATTACTTACAAAAATTGGGTCACGCAATTTATCTAAAAAGAAGAACCCCATTACAGCAAAATACCTACAAACATTCTGAACTTTAAGAATGGTGACAGAGCCATTGGTGATATGGCTGATAGTGATAGAATACTGAATGGTGATTGTGAATGCTTTCACTCACCTTCCAAGTTACCATCTCTATAGCTAGCAACCAGCTTGCTCTAATTTTAGCAAGCTGAGGAAATATTTAACATTTTGTTAAAAGTACTTAAGAGAAAAGACAATGCCATCAAGGGGGGGTGTCATGGTTTAACTCCAGCTGGCAAAATAGCATAAAGGCACTTTCACAGATCCACCCTCCCCTCCTCCAGCAGAGGACAAGCATCAGAGGAAAAAGACAAGGAAGGTCGTAAGATTGAGGTAAGAACTATTTACTAATTGAATCAAAATTAATATATACAAATACTACTACTAATAAGCAATTAAAATAATAGAAAATAAAACATATTGTACAATTATGATACACTTGCCCACCAACACCAGCCGATGTACAACCAGGTGCTGAGAAGTGAGAGTCAGAGCCAGAAAACCCTTGAGCCACAGCCTGAGAGCCATCACAGCAGATTCTGAACGAACCCTACCAGTGATAACACGAGGAGAACTAACAGACCCACAAACTCACTCCCAAACAAGCCATCAAAGCAGCTAATACAGGAGTTAAGGAGAGGTGTTAGCAAGTGTAAGGAAATAAAAGAGTAAGAGAGTTGGTTCCGACTCCCCTCCTAGCCTATGCTCTGACCATGACGGGAATGCTATGGAATAAAATACTTCCTTGATCAGATTGGGTCAGCTGTCTGAACTGTGTGTTCTCTACACGTCCTGTAGCGAGACAGGGAGAACTGGGAATGGACCTGCACCATCAGAAGCAGAGAAAGACCTTGAAATTGAGGTATTCCCCAGTGCCAGCTAAGACCTTATCAGTACTTTTCTCAGTGTAAATCCAGGCCCACAGCTTCATACCAGCCACTGTAAAGAGTTAACACTTTCCTGACTAAACCCAGTATACAGTGGTTTGCTCAAAAAGCAGAATTTTCCACTCAGTACAGACAAGTGACAAAGATGCTGTTTGTCAGGACTATTTCCAGAGTTCAAGAATCCACTGGAAATATCTTCTATGAGGTCTGTATATTTAGAGCCTCACAAGTGAATCTTACACTCATTAAGATTTGTAGAGTCAACCCTTGCCCTTAGACTACTGCTGGTGTTTGCAATGTAATTGAATAACTCTACCTTTTGCTACTCCAAGAGAGCACTCAGGCTTTTCTAATGTTCAGCAACTGCTAGGTGAAAGCTTTGAGCAACAGAATAAGAGGAACATAAACACAGGATTATAAAAATGCCATTTATTGGTTTCTTCAAAATTCAGTTATTCTGTTGTGAACTCATGTATGAAAAGTATTTTGTTTCCTTCAAGACAGAATCAACATTTTGATCTCATTCTGTTTTGTGAAACATAACCTGTAGTATTTTTTTTTATTTCACCATGAAAATGAAGAGCAAATTCCAGAAAAATCAAAATATTATCTCTACATCTGAAGTTTTCATGACATAAGACAAAATATTATCTTTGAAGACATAATATAGTACTACCTTATAAAATGCAAGAACTTTACTTATGTAGTATAATTTGGTGACTGGAACCCGAGACAACACAGGCTAGCCCAGTGCAAGAGCCAAACTGCAATGCCATATCCTGGTTCAAATATTGTCATTGTCAGTACTTCTCTTTTATGAAACTGATGTATCCTGTGGTTCTCAGATATTATTGCATTATTCCTCAGTTTCACATTAATTATGTATAGATTCTTTCAGGGAGAGCTAGAGTCACTGGAGAACTCTCAGCATCCAGAAAATGTAGACTGCATCCTACAACAAACTTAAGGCATTCAGACCATAGAAAAACTTTTTTAACCTGCATCCCAAACATCAAAGTTTTAAACATCGAAATACATAGGTTTTGATGTTTAAAGCAAGTCCCAATCTGAGTAAGCTGCTTTTCAGAGAGGGCAAGGAAGGTAAACAAACAAACATATAGGTAAATAAGTAAATTGTGCAGAGTGGACCTGCTCTACATTTCAATGACCAAAAAAAAAAGTTATGGAGATAATCAAAGATTACACTTTGACATGAGGGGAGATGACACCATGACTGGTGTCATGGTGGACAAAAAGCTGAACATAAGCTGGAAGTGTGCACTGGCAGCCCAGAAAGACAATTATATCCTGGGCTGTATCCAGAGAAGTGTGACCAGCAGGTCGAGGGAGGTGATTCTCACCCTCTACTCTGCTTTGGTGAGACCCCACCTGGAGTACTGTGTCCAACTGTGGAACCCCCAACATAAGAAGGATATCAGCTGCTTGGAGTGAGTCCAGAGGAGGCCACAAAGATGATCAGAGGGCTGGAGCACCTCTCCTGTGAAGAAAGGCTGAGAGAATTGAGCTTGTTCAGCCTGGAGAAGAGAAGGCTCCAGGGAGACCTTATTGCAGCATTCCAGTACCTGAAGGGGGCCTACAAGAAAGCCGGGGGGGCTGACACACAACAACACACATTTACAAAGGCCTGTAGTGATAGGATGATGGGTAATGGGTTTAAATTGAAAGTGGGGAGGTTTAGATTAGATATCAGGAAGATGATCTTCATGGAGAGGGTGGTGAAGCACTGGAACAGATTGCCCAGAAAAGCTGTGAATGACCCATCCCTGGCCGTCTTCAAGGCCAGACTGGACAAGGCTTTGAGGAACGAGGATGTCCCTGCCCATGGTAGGGGGGTTGGAACTAGATAATCTTTAAGGTCTCTTCCAACCCAAACGATTCTATGACTGGAAGACTGCAATGAATGGAGGACAGAGCATTTGATGAAGAGGAGGAAGGGGACAAAACCTTCTTGAAAAAACTGGAAGAAGCCTTATAACTACACACCCTGTTCATCAAGGATGAATTTAACCACACTAATATCTGCTGTAATGGAGGCATCTCAGGCCACATGGGATCCACAAGATTTAGGGAGTACATCAGGAACAATTTTTTGACACAGGTGGTGAAGATGCAGGGAAGGGTATGCCTTCCTGTCACAGCTGCTACTAAGAAGTATGAAAGAACAGGTTGGGAATGTGGTAGTCAGGGGTAGTCTTTGCAGAACCAAGCAGGAGACAGTAGGGTTTAAGATCACAAGAGACATGAGGAAGTCAAAACTTGTAGGCATAATCATATGGGAAACTGCCTTGAAGGACAAGGGGTCCAGGAGAGATGGGTGACCTTCAATAACAGTATCCTTTAAGATAATGGAGAAGAATTGTCCATTCCAATACGCAGAAGTCAAGCACAGCCAGCTTGGCTGAATGGGGAATTCCTGACTGAGCTCAAATGCAAAAAGGAAGTGTACAGAAAGTGGAATCAATAGTGGGCTACCCAAAAATATTATAAAAAAAATTTCCTGGGCATTCAGTAGTAAAATTAGGAAAATCAAAGCTCAGGTGGAAGGAGATGCAAAAGACACTCAGAATCTGCTGTTATCTTGGAAGAAAAAGGCAAAATGTCTGCGTACTGCTGAAGAGTGCAGAGAAGTTAATGACAGAAGACAAGAAAAAGATGAGGCACATCTTCTTTGCTCTGCTTTAAATGGTAAAATTTGCTTTCAGGTCTGCCTTCTCTGTCCTGGGGAACAACATGGGGAAATGGATTATTTGTGTTAAAACTGGACATGCAAATCACCAGACTGAATGATCTCAAAGGCTCGTAAGGGAGCCAGCCATCTCTGAATGCACTGGCATATGTGGGAGCTGTCTGAGGGCTGGAGACAGGCAGATGTCACACCTGTTTTCAGGAAGGGTGAATCTAGGGGACTGCAGGCTTATTAGTTTAACCCATAGAGCAGAGAAGAGGCAATGGACATAATTTGCAGGAAGGGGATTTCCAGTTAGACACTAGGAAGAGATCTTCCCAAAGAAAGTGGTCAGACACTGCAGTAAAGACATGGTTGAATCTCTATCCTTGGAGATATTCAAAACCCAGCTGGATGAGACCGTGGTCTAACCACAGGGATAATAGGCCTGCAGACCTGTTTTAAGCAGGAGGCTAAGACAAGCTGATCTCTAGATGTATCTAAATTTATGGTTCTAATTCATGTTTTTGTGCAAGATATTTTTTATAAGAAATGGTAAGAATTACATTACTACTAAAAAATTAAAACAGAAGCTGCTTATGAAAGCTTTTCAATGAGCCATTTCTTTCTGAGTAGATCAGAAGTCTTAAAAATGTTAAGGGGGAAATCTTTTCAATAAATTTAATAGAATTTAGGACAGAAAAAGATTCAACTTCTGTCCTACTACCTTTTAAAAAAATTGTATGTGTTCTGTATGCTGCAGTATAATTTTGCATTCAATGTTTTGGTAAACTAGACAAAAAAAACCCCTGCCAGTTAATAAGTGTAAACCAACCTGTCAGAAATGGAGGACACTCAGCTCTTTTCCTTTAACAAGACAGTTACTGATGGCTTTCCCTCTGACAATTTCTGTATCTAGGACAAAAATACTTGGAGCTCTCATGTGATGGTACAAAGGAATTTGGATGCCAACTAATTTGAGTGACTGTTTCTTCAAGTTTTGGGGGTTTTTGTTGTTGATGGTGGTGGTGTGGTTTGAGTCTTTTTTTTTTTACCCAGTACCAAAGGGCATTTCACAATGGAGAAAAAAGTATCCTGAATTCTGTAGAAAAACTGTTGCAAATGACTGCTTCATCTGTCATTTGCTCTATCAGTTGGCATTCTAAAAGAAGTCTTAGTGCCATGAGATGAGTAAGAAATCGAGTCCAATATAGTATGCTAGCAGACTGATTTTTCTCTCTCACACGCCTTCACACTGAGTGGGATGAGACTGCCAAACGAAATCCTAAAGAAATAGTGGTTTTGAACATTAGCAGAGATTAGGGAGGAGGGTGGGGAGGGAGGAGAGAAAATTAACATTATCATTAAAGCTGCCTGCAGTTCTAACTACATTTCAGATTATGAATACACAGCTCAAGGATTTGTGGCATGATGCCCCCCGCCTTTTTTTTTTTTTTTGGAAGAATGCTTTACATCCTTAGTTATGAAGACAATATCAATACAATAAAGATTACATTAAAAGCATGAAGAAAAGGGCTCTTAATTTTTACATTTAAACTTACAACTACTACATTTATAGCATTTTTCAGTTTATAAACATGCATATATATAGCTACATATTTATATTTCCTAACATAATAATCTTTTGCTAAATACTGTCAGCTGAATTAAGGGTCCAATTCAATAATCTGCAAGTCTTTTGTGAAATGCTGACAAATAACTACTAATTTAAAACGTTGAAGAAACTAAATTTTCCACAACCAATGCTTCCCCACTTCACACTGACTTCTGTTATTAAACTAAGGTATTATGAAGGACAATTGCATCAAATATACTTGAGAAAACTTAGAATTTATCAATATCTACATCAAATATATTACTTAAGTATCTCAATCTATGCATGAGGGTACTTAAACTACAGCTGAACACTTGCAACCTGAGTGTCCAGTGTGCCACAGTCAATTTGCTCCTCTCCTGCACCCCTGTGCACTATTACCTGACCATCCTGAAGGGAATGGACACCCTGTGAGTTAAGACTGGGGGCTTGGTACAAAGCACCTTCTTAGCCTGCCACAAATTAATAAGATCCTCATTTCTTCAGGTGTCAATTAGAACTTTTATGAATCCTATGAATTCAGAGAGAAATCCAAGTCCCTGCCTTCAGGCATCTATTCCTTATGAAACAGGCACTGTATTTTACGAATTCCTTCCCCCAAAAAAGCCTCACTCTATGATTACTCCAAAGTAAAGCTCAACTTTGAAAGGGAAGGATACAAGGTCTGATATACTGGGGTGGAGGGTGATAGAGAGGTTTCATAGAAACTGGAAGATGAGGGTACAAGTTCCTTCAGGCAAACAGGGCTTGAAGTGGACTCTGACCATGGAAGTACGCTTAGCTCCATCCCACTTGAAAGAAAGGTTGCACAGTCACCCTGTACTGCTTCATTTACCAAAACTCTTGTCTTTTTAATTTCCCCCTCCTCTAGTTGAATTCTTTCTCCAAATTTGCAAATCGTTTCAGGCTTCAGAGAACACACCACTTGCCAAATCACATAGATGTACAAAACCTCCACTCAGGCCGGTTTAAAAGGCCCACCCCATTTGTATTCACTGAGAATAGTACATGTCCTTTCATGGGGGCTGGGACATTGTTGGTCTAGCATCAGTCTTTCAGCTGGTAATAAATCAACTCTACTGACTCTGAGGCTACTATTCCTATTTATCTCTGCTGAGAACCTGTCCCCAGCGCAGAAATGTCCATCTGAAGAGTTAGTATCCATTTCCCTAAAATTCCTCCTGGGCATTGATTGTTTTCCCCTTCTACCTTCACGCTTGTGTGTGAAGCTGTTAGGCAATGTTAAACACTGGAGACTAATTTTAACAGTCAATGTAGTGATCCTTTATCTCATCTTTGGTAAATGTCAATCATTCAGAAAGAAAAGATACTGTATAAATAAAAGATACTGTATAAATAATGGCAGATAACAAATACATCTAATTGATTTTTTTCCACAAGTCAAGTGTGAGTAATTTAAAATTATTTTGTTAGAATAAACTAAATATATAGATTAATATCTTCCCTCTCTTTACAAAAATTCTGGCAAAATAATAAAATAGCTGCAATATTTGATACTATAGTATCAAAATTACATATGATTTCAAGTATTAGATAATCACAGATATGGCTCATCTTATTTCAGCTGAAATGTGATGTCTTAAGAGTAATTTATTTGGTCTGCAATTCATTTGTATGAGACAGAATTTATATTTATCTTTTTATCAAAAAATGAGGGGTGGCGTTTGATCTCCTTTAGCAAACTTTCTGATGAGGTCATGTAGACTTGAGTATCTCTATCCTAGTTATCCCATCTAAGTTCAATTTTTTAAGAGTAGGCTTTCTATGTCGTTTTTTTAATTTATGTTTTTACCCCAAGATTAATGCCTTTTTTTTTCCTTCTGCCTCCCTCTACGCCAGTAACATTTGGGATGTTCAGCTTTAAAAAGAAGAACACATTAAAACTTAAATTTTCATTTTATAAGTAAAATAGTGGAAGCATTCAACTGATTACTGCTTCTAGCAGACCCCTTAACTTGGCTTAGACTATGTGACAGTTACAAGAATAGAGTTTAAAGTCCATGCGACTAACTGCACATTGGTTGCCAAACTTCAGATTTCTGTGGCTTTTTTTTTTTTTAAGTATTTGTGATTATGATTTCATTTGGGAAGTCACGTGTGCTACTTTACCTGTTACATGCAATTCACAATACATCCAACTAAAATGAAATCATTATTCTCTAGAATTAGCTTTCAGAGTTATTCCCACTAGGCAACTCCCCAACACAATAGAACTCATTTTCGAGACAACATTTTAGCACACACAACTTGTTAACTCGGGTGTCCTTAGTGAGGTAAAATGCACTTACTTGTAGTTTGAATTTTACCATAGTAGGGACTGCAAAACTGAACAACTAATACCTCTCCTTAACCCGCTGTTACAAGAGCCCTTTAGAGTTTCTGTGCCATTTTGTTAAACTATAGAGCAATAAAAAGGGTTTTTTATGCTTTGTGTTATATTGTGAAAACATTAGCAAATGAAATAAATGTGAATTTGGCTTTCTAACAGTTCAAAGTGAGTACTTCTAAGTGTAAATTATTTATGATTCTCAAAGACACTTTGTAAATAACAGGAAAGCATCAGAAATCAAATGCAGATTGTGGCATTTAGTCATCTTTTGCCATCGTTAACCACTTCATATCCAAAACTTAGTTCAATAAATCAAGTGTGTCTTTTAGACATCTCTCCTAAAGGCATTAGAAATCAGCAGAAATAAATGAAGCTGTCTACAAGTGACAGCTATAAAGCTACAAAGGGAAACCCAGAGAAGGAGGAAAAAAAGTTGCTCCTGTGAGCACATGATAAAGCAGATGCTGTAAAACAACAGGGGGATTGCACCATTTCTTTTCCAGAACTGACAGTTGTTTGATAAAAAGGTAGTCATGATCCTGGAAAACCATGTCCATCAGTGCATATCAGTACAAATTAATGATGACATGTCCTGATTAAACTTGCTGTGCTGTGAAATGCAATGCATTACCTGCATGGCAGCAGATGAACAAATGTTCACAGGGAGTGAAAGAACAAGCAAAGCCACACATCTCAGGTTAGGTCCTGAGTCCTAGCTGCCTGTGGTGAAGTAGCTGAAGTAGCTGAATTGGCAAAATCAGTCTTGTCTTGTGGGTTTTGCAGTTATAGCTTTTTATTCTGTTCATTAGGAAGAATTGTCTTGATAATGCCCTTCTGTAAAACTATGTCAAATTTCAAAATCTTCAGTCAAGTTTTTCTATCCCTTCTTCAAGCAAACCTTAAATAAGCTTTGAGTCTGTGTACATCAACAAGAAGTGCCTCTTTGAAATAAAGAGTGCTACAAGTGTAGTAGTGGTGAGATCACAACATCACCCAACAGGAACTTTGTAAAAGTAAGAGCTAAGTGAGTACTCAATGGAGATTTGAGAGGTGTCCCAAAAGTTAATTTTCTAGAGACAAAGGCAAACAATTGTATACTTTTAATGTAATTTAAAACAAGCAAACAAAAAAAAGTTGTTTAAGTTTAAAGACCTTAACACCAGAAATTCCATTCGGTTTTTCTCTTCCTCAACGTACAGGATTAAACTTTGTAAGAGCTAGCAATTTTTCTTATTTCAAAACACACAAGTCATGTATTTAACACTTTCACTTTAATAAGGACATTCTGACATAACTGATAAATAATTCTCTATGGAGTTGAACAAGTGTTGCTTCTCAAGGAAGACTGCTGGTCCACTGAACAAAAGATCTGTTCTAAACCAGGTAGGTTGTCTGGGGGATGGGAGCCATATTTTGCAACTCATACTGAAAGGAAAGACCACTTAAGGGAATAAGAACACCACTGACAGTATTGCTAGCAGAATCTAGAATTCCTTGTCACATCTGCAAAGCACATTGATGGTGGTGGTGGTAGACTCAGTCCAGACGGCTAGATGCAGTCTGAAACATTTCAGAACAATTCTTTATCCTGCTCTTAATTTAACTAACATTCCAGGTCAGCTTCCAATCTCATGTAAAATCTAGAACAATTTAGCTGATTGCCATGGACTTACATTACGATGAATGAGATTCCAGTTGTAATTGCTGTAAAGGCATTATGCAAATGCAAATGCCTTGCATTAGGCAGTAATAGTGAAATTTCCGCTATACTTTCATTCAGGAAACTGACTGCAACAAATAAATTTTTATCTTGGGAGAGGTAAAATATTTAACCCTTTTAGTACGTATCTTCCTCTGTACATACTACCTGGCCAGCAAATGAGTGGAAGGTGAAACATGTCCATTTTCCTGCCCAAAAATATATGGTAAAGAAATACTGTACAAGAACTTCTCTGAAGTTTTAGTTCCTATGTTAAGAGGGTCAAGGAGGAAAAGAATTAGCTAGAGGAAAAGATAAAGAAACAAAGACTGCAGATACATACAGGGATGCAAAACACACTGAAACTCTTCATCCAAGAAGGCATGAAATACCAAGAGCAATCCTTAAAGTATTCTTAAACAATTTTACTAAGTTTTAATAAAAGGTGTCAGGGCAGGGGAGCCAATTAGAGAGTGGGATGGAGTAATCAATGCTATGTAGATTTACGAGAGTGCTTCCTTCATAAAGTAGGCTGAGAAAGTTGCAGAAACCCAGGCTATTATGTAGGCAGATAATTGAGGAGACTATACTTAGCTAGTGTTCCCCTCACCTGGCTGCAGAGCTGGTGATGTACAAGACACAGAGGGTGCCTTCAGCTTGTAGGCAGTCTCTAAAGCAGAAAAATACAAAACAATGCAATATTTTTTCCCTTCCTTTCTTTCACATGGACTTCAACCTGCTTCTTTTATTTCTGAAATAAAGGTTTTAATTAAGCCTACCTTCTATACAATGCACTGCACTTCAGCTCTGTTGCAAATAACACATTAATTTCCCCTGACTCCAAGTAATCTTACTTTTTCTCTTTTATCCCTAAACACATCTTGCCTGGGCAAACACCAAGGGGAAATAACAGGTGAGGGGCAACAAAACCAAGGTAGCTTAATGGAAATTATGACATTTTGTTATTTCTCTATTTTTTATATATATATTTCTTTAGTAGTGGAATTCTGCAAAAATAAAGTTACAGAATGAGCCTTATAAATGCAGCTTCTCACTGGAGGAATGGATTAGAAACAGTCACAGAAGCAAAAACAGCAGATGAAGCATATCAACAGAGGAGTATATGCTCTATTCCACTATACTGTGACACCCTGTAGGCTATAGGGAGGCACTTTAAGCCATGAATCATTCTTTATGACCTCAGGTAGACATATTTGACCTTCAAGCTCTAATCTTGCATGCCCATATCACAGCTAGGGTCAAGGGCCTTGTGTTTTTACCAGAAAACTCAAGTCAAAATCCAGACTAAGATTTTTTTGTATCTTTCTGATCCTGGATCAGGTCACTGGTGATGCAATTAAATGTAAAAAAATTTTGCAATGCCAGCTTCCCTGTGACATACAGGAGACAAAGGAAGGATGTGATCTTGGTCTATTCAGTATCTCTCCAAAAAGCCTCCAAGGTTATCGGATCTGGGATTTTTGTGTCAATGTCCCACTCTCCCCTCTTCCCTCCTGCTTTCTTTGGGCGTGTGCTGGGGCTGCGCATGCAGGTTTTAAAAGCGGCACATCCACAGGTCCCTTGAGGGATGCAGGTCTTAAGTTCCTCCTACTACTGAGGAGGATGCTGGAGGAAGACATGAAATCCTATTATATGTCACAGTTGTCTTTTTGTCCAGCAGAAGAAGGAACTAATGAAAGTTACAGAACAGAAAGCTGAAACTTTGACAAAGTAAAACCTCTAGTTGGGTTCATGTTCCCTGCAGATCATGTGCAGATGGGACATGCAATGTAATCATCAGCGGGCTATAAATGCATCTGCCAACATAAATGTTAGGGCAACCGAGATATATCCATGCAATTGTAAATGATGTGGCTGTGGACCAGATTCCTATTGTGCTAGATATAGAGTATCTAGCTATTCTGCTATCTAACATCAGAGCACAGAGCTCCCTTCACCCCACCCCTAAAAGAAAGCTTGTAATTAAAAATATTATGTACAGTTATGTGGGAATATGAAAGAAAACAGGTTCTGATTTCTGTGGTAATAGCTGAAACAAGGGCTTTTTGTAGATAGTTGAAGGATTTGAAAGAAGGTAATGGAGCAGCTTTATAGGTACTTCCAGAGGAATTTTAATCAAATATAAAATCATTATGTGCTAAACCCCCCACAATATTTGCTCCAAAATCTAAAACTACAAATTGCAGAATGTCATCATGGCTTATAGATCATATGAATAGGTACTTGCCTTTGTAATGAACAGATTATACACAAGAGCTCTAAACGTAAAATGATTTTAGCTATAAACATAAGAATACCTTTTGTTAAGGTAGGCATAAGCCACCAAACGCCTCAATAAGACAAATAGCCTGTGTGTAATGTAACCAAAGGGGAAGGTGCAGAGTATGTGTGTGAGTAGGACAGGGGAAAAAAAAAAAAAAAAGGCTGAGGACAGTTGCTGAAAGAAGGTAAGATTATGAGCTGACAGATCAGGAATCCCTTAGAGGTGGACTCTGCGCAGGGAAGAAAATTTACAAGGGCTGTGACTGAGATGAAAATATCAAGTACTTTAATTAGAAGCGTATGAACAAAACAAAGGAAGCAAACTAACAGAGGGAAAACAAAGTGATGGAAAAACAAACAAAACCTTCAAAGACTGAGGACAACGCAGACCATCAGTTATTTTATGACTGACGGCGAAGATAAAGGTGTTGAGCCAGTCAGAAAAACAAGTAGAAGTCCAGCACAATGACATGCATGGGAATAGCTGAATGAAACTAAACAGTGATGGTAGGCAAAGACATAAGGTCAAGAACCTTGTACCTTCTCTACATTCAAGGTGGCCATGTGACAAGTAAAATGGTTATTTTAAATAAGTATTCTCTGTTTTCCTTCACCACTGATTAGGTCAATGAGTTAACTTAAAAATCATAATTCCACATGCAATATTTTTCTAAGGAATAAAACTAGTGGTTTTTAGGACTTTTTTGTGTTTGTTTGGGTTTTTCTGTTTTATTTGTTTGGGTTTTGGTTTTTTTGCTTGGATTTTTTTTGGCTCATGTAAGTAACCACTGTTCTTCATTAGATTATAATCGTGAAGTAAAAAGTGACACAAAATATGTTTTGTCATTACGCTTTACTATGTTTCTTTACACTAGCAGAGTTAATTTTTAGTTAACAATCTAATAACACTGAAATGAATATGCTTTAGGGTTAGCTTTATACCTTCAGACAGCACAAGCTTGAAGGTGCACAACAGCTGTCAGAAACGGAGTACACAGACATTAAACGATAATGCAAACAAAAAGCAGTATGTAAATGCAAGAGATTGAACATGTACACTTTGTACACAATTTGCATACATTTGACATACCAGGTGCTAATCAAGGTTTGCACAAATGCCTGCTTTTTACATTTCTTCAAAAATGTTTTTATGTAGCACCTACCACTGGATATTTAAGCACTGGCAAAGGCCTGACTCACTAATGCGTCACTGCTGTTTTAAGCATAAAAGACAAGAATTCCAACAGCAGCAACTACTCTAGGCAGAAATAATTAGGAGTGGGTTGTGTTATGCTGTACATAGACATGGTTTTGCAGCACCGTGTCGGGGCCTCTTAAAACAACAGTACAGAGTTTGATACTAAGTCAATATTCTGTGGAACATGCAAGTCCAAGAGCTAGGTTCAAAGCAGCTATTTATTTGTACTCACCTCCCGTGTTACACTACCTCAGCAGGGTGTTTCAAAGCACTAAGGATAGATTTTTGAGGCTCTGAATAGTGAGAGGGACACTTACACACAGAATCCATAAAATTTGCATGTGAATTGACAAATGCAAAATAAGACTATGTGTGAACTCCACCTAGTTGAAGCTTCAATAGTCTCATGTCTTTGAGATTCAGAGGGTGGAGTTTTAGCACAGGTCCTTAACTGAGCAAGACCCGCTAATAACATTGGTTATAGCAGTTACAGAGTTGCCAAAAAGCCTTTGATTCCTTCCTTAATTAGGGAAATCTCAAATTCACATTACTCAGCATAATGTCTAATGACCAACCAATAGAACCATGTAGGTGAAAATATATCCTAATATAGGTTGTTGAAGCTAAGGCTTTTGGAGACAGAAATACAAGCATGCTAAGGAGGTGAGGGTGGCCAGCTGAAAGGAACAGGCTTGGTGACCTGGTTTGCAGGCCAATAGAGTTGGGAAACTTTGGAGGTGCAAGCATTCCATATGTTTTTACAGAAGTGTGAATACACAAAACTCAATCTCTTTCCTTGACTTCTTTGCAGGCTTGAGGCAGGAAAGATGTTCTGAGTACTACCACAGCATAACAGAAATAAAACAATGGCTCTGGCTGCAATGGCAAACAATGATTTTAATGGAGTTGGGGTTTCATTTATGTATCTTTACTTCACTTAAGCATTATCTAAAACAAGGCTGCATTATTTCAGCCATGATCTCCAAAGCTATGACTTAATGTAGAATGTGACTAGAACTTTAAATGTTCTCAAGAGGAACCACATCGGTGTAGCAGAAATCGCATGACACATGGATTATCTATATTGTCTGCTGCCATCTGTTATAGAAGTAATTCTTCAATATTGATTATTCTTTCAGAAAACCCCCAAAACATCCACAGTAATCAACAAAGAGCTGTGCTGAAAAAGTGTTTTAATACCTTAGGGGAACCAAGTTAGACCAAAAAGTGACTACCTCTGTGTTTACATACTGTGCATGTAGGCTGCTTCTAATCAAGGAGAATGTAGCAAAGAGGTTCTGTGTGTAAGGGGAATCAGATCTGGCAAAATATTTTCAATACTCCCTTATGCAGTTGCAGATGCATATTTTGATGAGGTAGATATCACAGCAACTGTCCAAGTTAACTTAGAAACAAGATAAAATGAAAGAATAAAGGAGGTTGTAATTTGGCCAGAACTCTGATATTTTGCAGACTTTTACTGAGATATGGAAATACTATTGTGTGATTTTTTCCCCTGCAAATCCCTTTGCTGTCCAGTGGTGTTAGTCCAGAAAGTATCTTGAGTTCCATAAAATGTTAATTTATTGCACTTGTTAAAATCTGCTTTTATATGTTACACTATTGAACTGTGTGTTGCAGAGGAAGCACACAGCAGAAATAGTTAAAAATTACCACTGGTGCTTTATTTGTGGTAATAGTGCAAATATTGCACAGATGAATGAGCATTATCAGGGGTAAGTTATAGACATATTTATTACCTACTTTTACTCTTATATTCTTAGACAGACATCTCTCTAGCAATGAGTAAAGGAAGCTTAACACTTTCCTAAACTAAACTGTTTCAGCTTCTGCCTCTGAGCCTGACCCCAGGTATTCTGTTCTGCTGTGTTGTCTACACGACTGTTCTGCTTGTATTTGAATGCCTTGACTAGCTCACACGGTAGCACATATTTCTATACACAACCAAAAGGGAACCATTGGCATCTGCGATTATATATATATATTTTTTTTTTGTCCAAGATTCAGCAGGCAAGCAAAGGAAAAACTATAAATAATTTCACACAGCTTAATATCTCAACTCTTCGGCAGAGAAAGTAGTTATATGTGATAAAGTGACAGGACCCCCATGAGAAGAACAGAACCTTATCTTGCACCAAAGGAACATAACATTTTCTTAAGACCCCATTAACCTCATGAGAGTCCACTCACCTCTTGTCCCAACACCAAAAAAATAAGACTGATGACTGTCACAGCAAGGATTTTAACATGATATCAATTGGGTTAGACATTCTAACATTACTTAGTGATAAAGTTATAGCAACCAAAAGGGGAATAACAAAGCTTCAGACAGCGTACATGTTTTGGGTAACTGAGGTGGAAACTGTTCACAGATTAGCTACCAAACAGTATTAGCTGATAATTCACAAGATCGAGATACACATTAAGAAACACATGATTTTGTGAATTACAGTGATGAACAAATGCCTTATCAATATGACTGATTATTGTCAATTGAGTTACAATGTATTCGGTACCTTAGAAAATAACAAGCATTGTATCTGCCTTGCCAATAACTTCTTTTACAATACCTAGTCTAAAATGTTCTTGTTATTTACTTATTTTATCCTAATTAGGATTTCTTAATAGCGGGATTGCCCTTCTTTAACGACCTGCCCATTCTATTTTCAAGGGGAACCAGAATCCACTGATGTGTTTTTGAGAGAACTATCAAGATATTTGGTAACATTTTAGGTTATGTGAAATATTTTTTTGTTTAACATTATTCTGTTATCTCTGTTTTTCTTCAGCAAAAAGATAGACCTGTACTTACAAATTGAACTGAAACAGGAGGAACTATGAATTGAAAATCAATTATTTGAAGAAAACTGAGGCATTGAACAGCTATTAGAATCATAAAGATGCAGAGTTATTACTTAAAGACTAGAATTTGACGTGCAGCCTTCTAGTCTGAAGACACAGCAGTGCAAAGTTTGAAAGTTGCATTCCATTCACTTTTTTCTTTTTAAAGGGAAAAGTCAGTTATACTACAATATTAGTTAATCACTACATTAATGAAAATGAGTTAATGAATGAAACAGATTAAAACCTTGCACTTCCTTCTGACATTCAAGCACAAAATATTTCAACATTTAAAATGTAAATCTGATTTTGCTCTGAAATGGGAATCCAGTGAAAAACAATAGCTTGATCAGGGAAGGTAGGTCACTCCCCATATTTTCATGGAAGAGAGGCTAAGGAATTTTTGACTAACACTAGTGACACACTATGAAGGCCTCAATTTGTATCCCAATGCAAGGCTTGACTTTGTAGAACACAGAGTTGGATTCAAATCTTTCAAAAGTTCATATCAACTAATTACGTTGGACCATTAACAGATAGGTTCAGCTGGTTTTCAAGAAGGTCCCTGTTCAGAACATAGTCACAGAAAACAGTGCTTGATATAAATGAGGCGAAAATTTCTTACTCGCCATGTATATATTATCGTCAAGGTTATAGTACTCAGGAGAAAAATCCAACCCACCCATTTTCCCCCTCACATCCTACAAAGCTACCTAAAATTGTTGGTTTTTCCCTTCAGTGACAGGACTGAATTTAAACGTATGGAAGCAAAGTTTAACTCTAATAGAATAGTTCTTCCTGCATTTGCTTGCTTGATTGCTTATGTGTACACCATAAACATATGTGTCTGAATCAAAGTGCTAGTACCTACAATTCTAGACTTAAAAAGGGGTGTGGAACTCACTCATATTTACTAAAAAACCCAACAAACCATTGTATTTAGAAGTCCCATACCACACCCTTTGCAAGGGCCAACCCCATGGCTGGGCAGAAAGTACAGTGCTAGTGCTCGCTTTGCAAAGTCCAATTGCCTCACCTAGTGACATACAAAGCACCACTACCTTCCTGCAAATACAAATAGTTTAAAGAAGAACTGCTATTATGTGTTCTTTTTTTTGTAGCTAATGGAAACAGATTGACAACTCGTATTTTCTTATTGGCAGGTAGAATATGGCCCATAATGTGAATTTCACCAAAATAGTAAGTAGTATTCATGTCCCTGTACAGAAAAATTACTTATTGATGCAAATTGCTATATTCCTTCACAGCATGTGAGTTTGACCCTCACTTAAAACACACACCCCCCCCCCCCCCC
>NW_010246784.1:20787-51992 GCF_000690775.1 Eurypyga helias
AAAAAAAAGCCAAAACAAACATATATTTCAAATAGGCCAACCAGCAGCTAAGTATTTTCACTAATTATCAACCTTAAACCAAAAAATTGGCCTGAAAATTCAAAATATTTCCTTCTCACTAAGTTAGACCCAGCAAATAATTTCCCAGATTTATTAGAAATGGGCACTTCACTATGAAACTTCTGCTTTACCATCACTACAGCTACCTCCTTTTTATAAATAACAAAGCCTGATGATTATCACTTACTCTTTGTGTGAATCATATTTAAAGAGGGCCCTGAGGTTCTTCTCAGGTAGTCTCTTTGAATTATGAATCAGAAAGGAAATAAAGTGGCTCTGAAATATCACCATGCCTGGATTCTAGATGCTTAGAACATATCACTGCCTATTTATAGTTTCAAGCTGTTGGGCAGTTCCACATAATGGACATCAATGGTCAGAGAAATTTCTCTTCTCCAGCTATACTCTTAAAATTAAAATAACTTGGCAATGGGAAAGCTCCATCCCTATCCATGCCACAGACACACAAATCAGAACAAGAAAGGTCAAACATCCTTATTTCAAAAATCAACTGAAAATCCACAGTCTGAGCACAAATGGGGTATAAGAGCCAGTACAAGAGCTTGTGCCACCATGGCACAAGCTCAGGTTGGGCAGACACCAGCAAATCCCGACAGACCTGAAGAGAACTTTACCATCAGTTATTACTGCACAGCACACCCTCACATGCCGTGGATTTTAACCTATTGCTATCTAGCTCATTAACATATTCAGCTTCCAGATCTCAACTAGGTTTTATTTATTTTCCAGCCAGGGCTATAATAAGGCCTTTACTCACATCAGCAAGACTACAAGAAGTTTCCTTCCTTATGGACAGGGGAAGGAAAACAACCTGCTTTCAGACCTGACAGAGCTAGAAACAAGCAGTAATTACCTAACAAGAGGCTAACATGTTCTTCAGTGGCCTCCCATAAAACATTGGGCAGTGCTCCTAAGGCCCACCTCAACTTTCTGAAATTATTTATTTATTTTCCTGCTAACTGCTTAGCAGTTTGGCAAAACTACTGTTTATCTGCAAGAGCAGATGTCTTCCCACCACACACCCCTCCCCCACCCCAGGGATGAAAACATTCAGAAATAAAGCAAACACTGACAAACCCTTTACCTTCCTCTGACCATCCTTTGGTTCTCCACTTTGTAAAGGGCTCAGTTTTTCCTCATTTTTTTTTAAGCTCTAACTGCAATCAGACAAGCTTTCTCCCCCTGAAGGAAAGAAACACTGCCCAAATCCTTCAGTCCTAAATACAAGGGGTTTCTAGATTAATCTAATTAATTAACTTCCTTGGCACGTCACTGCTCATTAGCCCTGAGTGCCTTCATCTGGCCTTGCAGGACCCACACCACCATTTTTGTGGGCTGCCTTGGTGTGATCCACCCCTTTCACATATCACTTTAAGCATATGTTTTGCCATTCCTTAGAAGAGCTCTCTGATCTTCTCATGCTTCCTTGTCTAAAGATGATTATTCCTGACTTCATTTTTCTGTTTTGTATCCATTTTCTCTAGTCACTCTTCCAGAGAGGTAAAAGACTAACACTTCTCTAAAGGAACTGCTTCCCAGAAAGCCTTGGTCTTGCTATGATCCATCTCAGAATTAGAAGCTGTTGGGGTTTTTAGAGAATAGCATTAGTATCCTAAGTCACTAATAGTCATCGCGTAGCTATACTTTCAGAAAACAAATATTAACCTACAGATTAAAAAAAAAAAAATCTCCCTTTCTTACAATAATTGTATAAACCCCAGACATTCTTTGACTATATTAGTTCTTGCACTGCTATTTTGAAACACACCAAAATCTGTGACTTTACTTGCCTAAAATAATTTTGGATATTTGCTAATCATTGTTGCGATGCACATGCAATGCTACAGAGTCGATAAGAGTGAAGCAACACTATAAAACATCTACTTCTGCTTCAGAAACAAATACTAAGTTCTTCCTAGCTCATCAAACTCCTAAGCATATCAGCACACTACCTGATCTAGCATGTACATCACCAATAAGCCTAAATCACGAGTTCTAACCCCTTAGCTTTAAATAATTGTGATGATACGCATACAAATATCTTGAAAGTACTGTAAAAAATAATTCTGTATTTGTCTCTGCAACAATTCTGCTTCCCCCTCCTTTTAACAGGAACTCATCCGAAGTGAGTGTGATGCTAACCAATTTCAGAAGTTAAGATTTCTTCCTGAGGACGTCATGTTCTTTCCTCAGCACATTGCCCAGCTGCAACGCTCAAGTAGTGAGATGAAAAATTTGCAAATCTAGTGTCAGATATCATTCCTACATATTTGTAATTTCCATATATATTGCAAATGTCATTAATGAGGCTTTAAAGAATGCCTCATTGTAAACAGTTGAAGGATTATAGCTACCACTCTTCAGTCAATGTAGGAACAGGGAATCTAGTCCAGCTGTATGAAGATACCTGCATATATTCTTTGTTTTACTTCATACACCAATGTACAATTTCATGATGTTAATTCTATGCATACTGAAGTGGGAAAAGGACCCCCCCTCCCCAAAGCCCTCTTTCATTAAATCAAGCATTATCCTTTCATACTATGTTTTATGAACTCTAAGATTCTCTCTTCATCAGCAATACTTTCAACCTGAACATGATGTTAAATTATTAGAGGCCATATTAAAAAATAAACAGGTTCAATAGACAGAATGTCACCTCTGTGATAAGTGCAATATAGTAAATTGGCTGCTCCATTATATTTTGCTACAGTGAGAATTTGACACATACTGACCAACAGATTTTATTTACCTTTTAAACATTTAGTCAGAATGGTATGTAATTGTGATTACATGGAACCCATCTATTCCTCTTTATATGAAAAAGTGTGTTGTGAACAATTATCTATCACAGACTCAAACACTTAATGTTTCATACATTATTAAATAATAGCTTATGTATAATTTTATTTGTTTTCAAAGTTACAATGTTCATGAGATAATCATAGAGAGCACATTATATATTGTTGTTAAACACATTTTTGCCACAAAAAGTTGAGCACATTGGTAGAAAATCCTATGTCAAGTTACGTGAAAATGTTTATCACCTGTAACCATAATTTCATAAAAACAATGTACACTTTATGTAATATGACGTCAGCAAGTTCCTTCTGTTTTGCAAATATCTGTTGGTCTATACTTACATATGTTTGCAGCTAAGGAGTGCATCAAATGCTTCTCTGTGTGTACGCTTGCAATGCACAGGAAAAATATTAGTTTACTCCTACGGCAACTAATTGTCAACACCACTGGACCCAAGAATGGGGAATTACAAGATCTTAATTCCAGGAAATAATTGCCCTCATATATTTCTACCTAATGCTGAACATAACATTAATTGGTATTTACCTCCTAATGTTTACAGAACACAGACTATATATTTCAAAGCCATAATCCTTACCAACTATATTCTGACTTTTATTTCAGTGTGTATTATATAAATTAGGACTCTGTTGAATACTTATACTGAGGAACAAATAATAGCAACTTTATTTAAATACATGCACAGTACCGTGCACTACAGAATGATCAAACACTATTTTTAATGGATGAATGAATCAATAGAAAAATAGATTTAGTAAATCATTAACATTTTAAAGTCTAGATAAAAATGGGAAATCATGCATTTCAAGCAAAGTTTTACTGTTTCCTTGTTTGCTTTTTGATGAAATCTCTGAGAACTTAAGACATGCAGAGCTGAGAAGCAGTTCACTCTGAACAATGTTAAGTGCACAAAAAGCTGTGATTGAGACTGTTTATATGCAAGATGAAAAAAAGTTGCCATACTTGGACTTCCCTTCAACATTAGACAGTGCTGTGCAAACCTCAGACAAATCCCTGTATTGTGATTTCTAAGCTGTTAGGAAGTCTCACAGAGGGGTACAAAAGTAGAAACCTGAGCAACTGCCTCCCAAAAATTTATAACATGAAAAGTTTTGATTCCAGACAGCAGACTGCAAAAGCAAAATAGATAACACTTTATCCTTTCCATAAGAGATTAATTTAGGGGATGAGTAAATTATGGATGGCATAAATTTATAAATGATAATGACAACAAAGTTAGATACAAGTTGAATTTTCCAGTGTTTGGAGTGTTTGTCTATGTCTATCAATTTATGAAACAAATTAAAAGGGAGTATTTACTTGCAATTAATTTCATGTATTTTCCTACCCCAACATTTGCCTGGACACCGCCAATGTAATCAAAAGAACTGTAAATTTTCAGAAGTGAGTTTACTCCAGTAAGCTTGATTAATTATGCATTAACCCATTTTGCTGAAGCATCCATCACTACGTCTTTGGTGGGAAATGCACTTTATTAGGCATGAGCTTTGGTTATTTGTGTGCATATGCGCTATACTATCAGTCAATATGCAGAAAGATTTAAAGTTTGCCATGTTACAGACATGTATTGCTCATTAAAATAATTCTAGAGTTTCAACAAGCAAAACTGATGGCTAGTTTTGCAAGTATAATCATCTTCACTCATGATCTCCTTAGCCTTACAGTATTTGCTCAAACTTTCATTGACTTCCAATTTTACAAAAACTTATACGAGAGTAATCATGATCATTTGAATATTGCACAAATTGTTTTCAGCAGTTACAGTTACTCACATACATAGGAGTTATCAGAATGAGAAAAAAGATTTTAATGCTTAGCTGAATAAAAAATATTCTCAGTGTAGAACGAAATGATAAACTAAAAGTACAGGTTAATGAGACCTGTAATAAACTTTACTCTGAAACAAGTCTAACTGTCTATTGATATGAAGAAGTTTGATTCAAAAGATACTATTGAACCTGTGGCATATGGGTTTTTTTAGTAGAAAAAGTTGAAATGGAAAATAGAGAAAAATCAAATTATCCATGGCATTCTCTTCCCATATTCCATGGCAGAATTAGCCTATAGATTAGTAAATGCTAATGCATGCAACAAAAATATATGCTGTATCACTTGATGTAAACATTTGCTTTCATCATGCAAAATGCCTACAAAACTGTGACAATATTTTTCCTAATAGCATAGTTTTACATTAGCTCAGTTACAGAAACTGTTAAACCAAAATCCATGATTTTGCAAGTAGAAGATATTCTAAAATTCTTGAAAGATTTCCAGCATAAATATTCCAAAGCCCAACAAAGCTAATTGGTTTTCTAAAATCTAAACTACACAGGCTTATTCCTTGCTGCGGTTCCTTGTTCTTTTGATGATAGAAGAGAAAAGACCGGTTTTTGGAGGAGGCCCCATCAACATGGGGGCTTGGTTCTTGTGAGTAATTTTTATCTGGAGGGAGAAAGAAGAAAAACAGAGTTATCCCTGATCTATTTAAATTCCAAGTATCTGAGATACCTAAATTATCTTTATATGCGACTTCCAAATCTTCTTCAATTAATCAAAGATGAAAGGAAAATACCTGTATTTTTATTAATTATGTTACATCAGCAGTAAACCAATCTATGTGTAATCATTGTTGACACAAATACTTCAAATTATACACACAATCAATATTAAAAATCATATGCAATAAAGTACATGCCAATATGTGATCTTGCTTTTTGAGTGTGGGATTTATTGCTTGCTGTTGAACATTTTACATATTTAAAAGATGAATAAGAATTTAAAAGCTGGAAAGGACATATATGTTGACAGACCAAGCTGTTGCCTATTAAGACATAGGCTATGCCTTTGTATGTTTATTTATACATCTGATCAAGCTGTATTTCTCTTTTTACACATGACATTGCTTAATTTAAAAATAACCATTATGAACAAAAGTCAAAAGTTAATACACAAAAAAGATCAAAAAGATGAACTAGCATTCTAATTTGTTAATTAATTGTTAATAGAATAGACTCAAAAATTGAAAAGCCTATTTAAAATACTTTGTAAGACTGCTCTAAAGCCACCCGTTTTGATTTCTTTGATATAAAACTACGAATCACCTTAAATGAGACAACCTTAAAGTAGATTATGTCTGCAATTTTCTCTAATTCAAGTCTAAATTAGAGAAGACATTTTATGAATGTATGCTATGCTCAAAGCTAATTGAAAGCAATTATCAAAGTGGCATTTTGTCTGTGACTTTAAGATACATTGTAAGATAATAAATGGTTCTCATTATGTAATAAAAAGGTCACATCTTGCCTTTGGGCTAGTGACGCTATGAGTTTTTCAAAAGCAATCCGAGACATTTTCTTTAGTGAACTACGACTAATACAAGAACCATCACTTATTAAATATCAGTTGTCACCTGCATAGTGCCCACATCAGAGATGGGTATTTCTTTCAAAAAGTAACACCACCTCATTAAAAACTGGAAAAATATATCTCTTAAAGTGCATACCTGACATTTTCAAGTTAAAATGAATATCCTTCACTTGTCATTCACTAATAGTAATGAAACAAAAAATGTATGTCACGTGGAGAGGGTCATTAAAATATAGATCAGGACATTTCTTGGGGTGGAAATTTACTTTACAAAATAAGAAGACAGAAACATAAAAATCTCAACAGAATGAGTGGGTTGGTTCAACTCTGTTAGAGCCTTTACTCTCCAAATGTTCATTTCCTTACCACCTGAGTTCATTAGTCTCAAATTTCATATGTGATCACTTTTTGTCAACATTCTTCATTAATATAAAATTTATCATATGGGTTTCTTTGGCAACCTAGATAAATTTCACACTGATCATAACTCTCACTTTCAAAGACTGGCATCAACATATTTTCCTCACAAAATATTCTGCTTCAGGTACCACTTTACAAGCCAAATTTGTGGTAAATTGTTGTTAATCCATTGATGTTATTTTATACCAGCTGATGATCTGCTCCTGGAAAATCATCTCAGGGATTTTTCTAACTTTTGCATGCTTCATGAGACATACTTTGGGGCTCAGGAACAGTGAGGACACCAACCTGATCCTGAGAATCAATACATGAAGTAATCTGCAGCTGCTGTGAGCAAATTCTTTGAGAGTGATAAGGGTTCTGCTTATTGCAAGATTTGGCCATGATGTAGCAGTCGGCAGAGCAACAGTTTCCTTTCAGAAGTAAATCATAGTAATTCCATCTTAAAAAGAATAAAAGAGCAAAGCTCAAAAGATGGCTTCGGTATGAAGAGGTGAGGTAATCCCGAGACCCCATACAGATTGCATGTTGGACTGGGGGTGTTGAATGCTGCTGCTGATGAATGCAGTTACACACTGAGAAAATGTTTATCATTTGTAATGTTCTTTTTTGGCTTGAGCCATCTGTTTCAGAGACCATGACCTCTTCAGTATGTTGTATCCTATCAGCTGAGATCAGCTAAGATGCCTGAACATGATTAACCACTCACGCTCATGGGAATGGAGTCCTATATGCATTTCTCCAAGATATATTTTCAACTGTTATAAACTGGCATGATTCCAGTGGTGGTGTAAAATATATTTTACGTTCTGAAAATACAAAAATAAAGTGGAAACTTTAAGTATGGTTTTTTACTTATGCGTGGTAGTTTATGTTAACATTGCATTGGTTAACAGTGATAGCCATCAGTCCCTTAGTTTCCTTTTAAAAAAAAAAAAAAAGATGAAAATACCTTATATTTGGGAGATAAAAAGAGATCAGTATGTTGCAATACACACTGGACCATTGCACCACCTTGCCTGAAATAGGCTAATTTTGTCTTCTCAGGACTTTCAGGCACTGCATTTCTGCCTTGGACTCTGACTTGTGCTTTTGTTTTCATTCTGGCCGCGCTACCAGAGCGGGTGCTGTGAGTTTGGGTGGCAAGTACACTTTGAAATGGGAAGCAGCACTAAGGGTCTCAGAAGGCGAAAGAGCGTTGTAGGTCAAAGCAGCGCTGAACACTAGAAGTACTATATGGGAGACTGAAATGAAAGGGGGGATGGGGGGGAATCTTTAATTACAAGCAACCAAGATTCAGCTTAGTTAAAAATAAAGAAATCACTGCTTACAACTGTGTATATGTTCTCTGTGTGTGCACATGTCTAAAGACTACCTTTTACCATTTAATTTCTCTTTCATTCAGTCAGCAACCTCATGTCTTTTTTAATACAAGCACAATTATAAAAAGGCTTTAAATATGACCCATTACTTTTTTTTTTTTAATTTTAGGTGAATCTGTGATACAGATTCACATACAGCACATGAAAAACAGAGATTGCTCAGACAAAAATCCCAAAAACTCAAGCTGTAACCTAAAATACATCTAGAAACTGATGGTATCCTGACAATCACACTCATACAAATTACTGTGGAATTCTGGAAAATATTTTTTGAGATCACATACTCAGTTTTATCGGAAATATGTAATGACTTACAGAAAATATGGAGGCCATTTTAAACATAAATTAGGGGAGTGCCTAAAGTGCTGCTGGAGAAAAAACTTTCTATTTGGCATATGTGGTACAAATCTATATTAAAACCAAGCAAATGACTAACTAACAAAATTCCATTTATGGAGAAAGTAAATAGCCACATGAATGGCTAAGACATTGTGGATTTTTGTTGTAGACCCAATAGACAACATTATAGGCTAAACTCAAACTTCTGAAGCCAGTGGCAAAACTCTCATTCATTAACTGAAGCCAAGATTTCATCTTATGAGTTCATGATCACAGAAATTTAAATAGCTGGAATATCTAGTAAATAGGTTGAACAGTGTGCTGGTTTGGGCTTGCATAGAGTTAATTTTCTTCATAGTAGCTAGCATGGGGCTATGTTTTTGATTTGTGCTAAAACCAGTATTGATAGCACAGCGATATTTTAGTTATTGCTGAGCAGCACTTACACAGAGTCAAGGCCTTTTCTGCCTCTCATACCACTCCACCAGTGAGTATGCTGGGGGTGCACAAGAAATTGGGAGGGGACATAGCCAGGACAACTCGCCCCAGCTGACCAAAGGGGTATTCCATAAAATATAATGTCATGAGAAGCAGAAAAATAATTAATTTTAAAATTTTCACAATCATCTTTCCAGTATTAAAAAATGTGTCCAATGATGTATTCGAAGGAAGGAACATCAGATCTAATTAAAAATAGCATAATTCTTAAAAGAAGAGATGGTAATAACTCCCTTTTTGTCAATAGCAAATTTTCAGATAAAGGAGAAACTGGAATTTGTGATACTGTGTATATTTATAATGAATTAACCATACATTTATCTGTCTCAGGAGCAGATTAGAGTTTCAAATTATAACTTGAAGCCACTTTAATACAATGCATCCTCTAAATGAAATGCATTGAGCATTAATACTTTTAGTGTGATAATTGTATCTTTTGGGTCAGTCAGTTTTGTTTTCATGTTCCTTTTTCTACAATATGTTCTGGTTACCTTCCTGTTCCTGACTTCACAGAATGCCTAAATATTTACTATGAGCACAGAACATGGTGCTATAAATCCAGGTACCAACTAAAATGCTAAAGAACAGTAGAAAACTGGGAACAGAGATAATAACTCTGCTTATATTATTACAATTAATGTTAAAGAAAGAAATTATTTTAGGGACAGAGGGAAAAACTGTCAGAGTAAAACGACCAAGTTGGATCTGTTAGTTTACAGTCATTTTATTCCATGCCATCAGCAGGGTTTGGATGTTGGTAGTTTTGAGGGTATGAGGGGTTTCCCACAGTCTAGATGCCCATATACTGCTTCCCTTGCACGAAAAGCAGGGATGAGACATCTCTATATGACAGGAGTACCAAATACTTTTATATTCCCATAGGTGACCAAGAGCTGTACCGGTTATCATGATATGGATGAGACCTATAGAACGTAGGAAGTGCCAAAAAAAACCCAAAACCAAAAAACTGTGACTTGGATTATGTGGCATTTTGGTCAAAATATCTTCAGTTCTAGACAAGTTGTTTTAAATATAGCATTATGCAACACATCTTTTCAATAAATTTCTTAACAATATTATTGTGCAAAGTGCAATCAAATCTAATCAGTTTGGCATTAATTAAGCTCTAATAATACACTCTAGTCTCTCTCCTAAGTAGTGTGATCCGTTTCCCCTTCACACAGGTAGATTGGAAAACATTACGGTGTCATCATAATTTTTAAACATTCTGAGAAAATGACAGAGCTGCAAAATTAAAATAAATGATTAATGGCATTTTTTTCATGTTTTGTTCTAATAGGTATCACTGAGGTTTTAAATTAATAGAGCTGTCAAGCTCAGGGTTGTTACAGATCCAGTGCAGAACTAAAATGGAAATTATGTATTCCACAGACACCTAAAAATGACACTTTTGAATATTTTCAATTTTAATTAGTAGGTGCAATTGTTCCCCTCCCTCCCCTTCCTAAAACCATTGCAAATTAATTGGCAATTAGTCACAACTAATTCTTTTCTTAAAAATATGAACTGTAAAGAAAGGTGCATTACATGTTGGGGGGGTGCAGAAAGCACACATGCAGTAAATTGCTTTGTCAATTAAAAAAACTAATGTTGTGAAATGAAGAAAAAATATGCATAGGTAAACAAAGCTAATTAATGTGCAGTGTACCTATGAGCACAAAAAATAATGCCCAGCTGCAAAACAAAGTGGTAGAAATGCAATAAAACACTCTGGCCTTGAAACAGAAATGCATCCACATTGTTGCTCAAAAGGGAAAATACTGCAGCAATTCATAACACCAGAAACTTTTCCCAGTGATTGACCTCCATTTATGAGTTAACTATATAAAAATTGTCTAACATTCTACTAAAATCCACCACTGTATCTAGGACACAGTTCCTCTTTGCTTTAAAGAAGCAGACATAAAAGTTTGAATTCTCCCATTATAAACAGCTGATAACATATTACTACATTCAGTGACCGGGAAAGAAGATACTTTAGAGAGAGAGTCTAGAATAGAGCTGAACCTTCTTCATGCCATCTGTGGGGTGTTGGAGCCAATGGAACTAGATAAAAGCAAATCTGTGAGTCTCTCTTAGCGCTCTCAACCAGCCCTGGCATATAGTGATTACTAGTAAAAGCTTTTCTTGTTTGTTTTCAGTCTGTGTTTCTCTCTGGATTTAACTACAAAGGTAGGACTTCACCAGGACCTCTGTGCTCAGGCTCATCACATCTCTAGGGACTAAAGGAACGGTTGGAGATGAACCATTCATTCATTTGTTCAGAAATTAATTTTAGGGTGCATTCAAATTATAGTATTTTGAAATATTTGTGAGTTTCATTATTAAATAGGGTTCTGGTTTAACTCCAGACAGCAATTAAGTACCATGGTTTACTACAAGTTTTCCTATCAGTAAATAATTCTAAAAATACTATTTTTTTCACATGTCTATGAAACTGTATTTCTGGTAGTCCATCAGGTGGGCCCTAACTATGGATTTTCATTTCTGTTCCTTCATTTAGGGAATATCCTTGCATCTTCTACAAGCATTTCTGTCTTCTACTTTTAATCTAATGTTGCTAGCAGCTTGATACTCTTTCAGATATGATGCCAACAAAGTCAGGAATAGATGAAAGAACTGAAATCACAGTTATTTCTAAATAAGATGGAATATTCTTATGGATTTTTTCAAAACAATGCTAATAATTTTTGTAGCTAAATTGAAAGACTACTTTTCTTAAAAAATATCCTGATGGCTAAAGTTAGGAGTTTATTGAATTAACTTGAGAGTCTTTGAAGTTTCATTTCTATTAAAGACCTGTATGGAGATCAGGTGAAATCATAGATATCTTTCATGTTGATATATTTGTCCGGGAGAGCTCTTGATAGTATTTCCTCTTCAACTAGTCAGACAGGATGTTGAACATAATATTGTCATCTTTCCTTCTCCCAAAGATTCCTCTATAAAAACTGGTAAAAAGAATGCAATTTGATGCTCAGATTCTGCATCTTATTATACCAGAGCAGAGTGACTTTGTCAGACACTGTAGTCTCCATGTGTTCAATATACTGAATAATCCTGAATGACAGATCTCTAGACCAAGCCACTCACATTTTAAGTATGATTAGAACCCACAGGAATGCACTACTGCTCTTGTGTATGGATGCTAGGTGCATGTGCAATAGAAGAACATAAAAGATGCTAGAAGAAACACACGACATTTTCTTTAGTACTAAAATTGATCACAGGAATGAAAAAATCATAGATCACAGCTTCTGGGGAACCACTGCATTATCTATCACATCCCATAATATTTTCTCAGGGTCCACACTGTTATTTTGGGTGAACATGATCTCTATATGCATGAGAAGAGACAGATGCCGTCAACTTGGGTTATTTGCATAATTTTTTTTTTTCCAGTCAGAAAAGAGAAATAGCAAGGGTAATCTTGTTGATTAACAGGAAATAAACTTCCAAGCCTGCATGTACAGCCTCCATTCCATACATAATGGAGATTTGATGCAGAACTTGTTTTCCTTAAGACGCATAATGGAATAGAAAGATAATTTTGATCAGGTTGAACTTGATTTCTTGAAAAATCATTCGCAAAATACTCAAATTTTTATCAAAATCAGAAGCAGAAACAGAAAAGGACTTCTGAGCTTAACCACTTGGACACTGGGCCAGGGTTGATTCAATACCTGGTGATTGTATGAACTTCTTTCTGACTTATTTTTTGTAATTTTTATAGGTCAGCCCCTAAAACTACTGAACTTAGATGACACTGAAGTCCCTGAGATGACCCTGAAGGTCCAGAGTTAGAGGAGAGAGAGTCTTATTTTAAACAATATCTTTCTGGCTGGACCATCAAAGAATCAAAAATCTGAGGCTCAGTTGCTGTGTTTAACTGATGTGCATGATCTGTGCAATAGAACAAGGTGCAACGGTCTCTCCTCTAGAACTAGTGAGATGGTATATCCAAGGAGACAGTACTGTGTGGAGGCAGCAAAACAATATAGCTAGTAAACTAATAATTGCTTTCCCTCAACATCCTAATGTGAAACAAGAGGTAGCATTGGAATGTTCTCCCATGTCTCAAGTGCATGATGTAGAATTGCCAGCACCTTCATATGTGGGCCTCAGTTCCTTGTAAGAGCGAGGGATAGAAATTTTCTAAGAGGAGAAACAAAAGGAAGACCAAACTCTAATATGTTTCCTAAGGAATTAAACTCATGAATTTCTCTATCTGATCATTTTCCATTTAAAAACTGGTCATTAATAATTTGATTTCTGGTAATTTTGGGAGAAAAACACAGTTCTGTTTCTAGAGAAGACCTGAAGCTCCTGAAAGCTCCTGATTCTTATATTAGTGTCTTCCTATTTTTTCCTGAATTTTGAGCTCTTGCAGGTTCAAACAATTGACTACATAGCTGGCTATCATCCCAATACTTATGTGATCAAATAGACTTTGGCTTCTGAAAAAAGATTCTTGTGAAGCACACACTCAGAAATCAAATTTTAACTTTGTTTGAGAGAAAGCTAACATCCATTTTTGCCATTTTGTCAGGAAGAATTTCTAGCTACTCTGCAGAGAATTTCAAGGAAAAACTCTAGCACAGTTAGGATTAGTGGGGAGGGGAGAGGTTGGACAATACATGAGGTTATTTTTATAAGATGTAGAAGAGTGGGGTACGTGTACAGTAATGCAAGAGGCAATTGCAATAATTTCATTACATTAAACTCCCCAGCAGAGAAAAATAATTTCCTGAAAAATTAATAATATAACATAAAATAGTAATTTTATATCTAAATTCATATAGGTGCAGTAGTATAGACAAATAGTTCATGTATTTTCTTCTTAGAGGAAATAAATACAATTAACAGTATGGTTTTCTTATGTAACAAAGTATATACTCTTAACAATGATATAGCAAGAAGGATGGATTCTACAGAAAAGTACATGCCATTTCTACCCCCTTTAAAACAGTACTTCAACTGGACAGCAGTAATTATCAGTAATAATTTACTATTTCCTCAAGACAGTAATTGAAATGTAAGAACTGTCTCTTTTTCCAGGTTTGTCCTCAATTGTGCAGGCAGGTTCTGCTAGCATTATCAATCAGATAGCAGGGATTTTGCACAGAACAAGCAGTCAAGACAAAAAAAGCACATGTTATTGGCAGCATCCTTCTGTAAGTTCTCTTCTGTAATCTGGCAACTGAAAAATTACATGTCTTTTTCTTGAACAAGTGACTGCTGGGTTCAGTAATGTCGCTCTGCATTGAGACATTGCTGTAGAAGAGGTAAAGATAATGATATCTCTTAACTTGAAAAGGTTTCCTGGAATAAATCTCACAAAATCCCCACTGTTCTGCCTTCACACAGTTCTCCTCTTATTGCAGTATCTGAGCACTTACTATACAGAATTAGAGTTCAGGCACTCTCCCCATCAGCTGTGCACTATGAAGCAAACATGAACTGTCACAACCCTTTTCTGTCATCTTAACTCATACATTATCAGCTGCCACACCAGTTAGCAACTTACTGAAGGTGCTCCCTTTTACTTTTTGCTTAGTTTTTAATTCTACTACAGACATAATGCTCACAAAACTGATCCTGTACTTTGGTTTGGAGAATTACTTCCATGTGTAGTGGGGTTTCTTCCTTGTCACATTACTGCTTTGTCGTACTTAGGAGCTGCAAGACTACAGCAATTCATCTACTTAAGAACACAGGTCTTCTTTAGATTAGTAAAATAGTGTACTAAAACATGTCACTATGACTATATTTAATAATCAAGTCCTTAAGTTCCTTCAACATCTTTTCCAACTACTTGGTTAGCCTCTATAATTCAATTGGGGAGAGCTGGAAAAGGAGAGTTCTTGAAGCTACACATTTCTTTTGTCTGTAAACAGTTATTCAAAGAACCTCCTCTGAGCAAACTCCTTCCTATCCTGTCCTATCCAGATTGCAGTTTTCCTGCAATCACTTCATATGTGTGGGCACTGAAACAAGAGCCTAAATAATTTCCTTCATTTTTCCTTTAAGCTGTAAGGATTTTTAAAATATTAGTTCTATTGTATAATTCAATCAGCACAGTCATGACTTCAGCTTTAAATAAAACTCTCCTTGATATGAATTCTTTAAAGCACAGTAGAACATCTTCCTAAATTTTTAAAGAATAATTTGTTATTTCATACATTTTAGCATCAAAACTAACATTGGGTTTTCCTCAGCAATAGAGGCTGATATATCATCATTAAGAAATTATCACACTGGGTAAAGGGATACTGGGACTACACCCTGTATTTTTCCAAACTTTTTAAAAGCCTTTTTATTCCATCCTATACTGTGGGAAAACCCCGCATGATAAATTGAAAATGCAGTGGATGTGGAACTATACAATAACAGTATGTGAAGATGCTACTTAAGTAAATTGAGTTAATGCTCATTACAATGTTTGTCTTTTAAACAGAAACATTCTATCATTGAAGAAGTGAAAGTAAATAAATTAGTTAATACTTCTAACTACTGTAATTTTTGTTACTTGTTAAAAAATTTCCTCTTTTGTTCAGTTCTCTTTGTACAGTATCCCAGTATCCCCAGAATCCTTACCGTGCAAGGTGTTTGCATCCAAGGTTCCCCATCTATCTGCATAGGCAGAGACTTGCTGGTCCTAAAGTGATATATTTCATAGTATAAGTAAATGCAACTAGAAAAAATTGATAAATGTATTTATTAAGGAGATATGTGAAGGCACACACATATCATCCTGATTTACCCCAATTTTCTATATAGTCTCCAGTATGACCCAACATGCTTACAGAAGTAACAGTCACTTAGTAGGCTTAATTTGATTTTCAACACACAAAGCAGTAACATTGCAAACATTCACACATCTTGCTAGTAATATGCAAATCTCTCATGGGACACTAGTCTGTAATTTGTGAAAAGAAGAGTGAATTATTCAAGAACTTCAGGAATAAACCTTATTAACTGACAAGACAAAGGAATTTCTGCTATTTCTTATAATTTAGACTGACTACTATAAATGAAAAAATAAACAAATTTTAGCTCTATCATCACCATTTATTTGAACCATAAAAGATGTTTTTATGCTTGTGTTTTACAGTGGATTAGACAGTGAACTTACCTATCATGACAGTTGTACTGTATATTCAGAAGAGTCTTTAACATACTATGTGATAAATTTAAAGTATTAGTAAAAGGCAACTGTTTTTAACATAAAGCTATAGCCAGTGTTCTGTGCTTAGTTTGGATACCCCATTAAGAAAAGTATAGAAAAATTAGGAAAAAAAAAAGGATTCTCTTTTTGGATCTTTTCCAACCCTATATTTCTGCATTATAAGAGTTTGCATACAAATCTATTAGAAATAACATGTAGTAGATAAATCTAATAAATGAAAAATGAGTCAACTGAGCTCTCATGTTGGTCAGTGGAAATTCTGGCTTGGGTATTATTTGAAAATGACTAACCATTACAGTGGTTCATGGGGTGAACCACTGTAATCTATGGCCATAAGTGGAGGAAGGGAGGAACGTCTCACTTTATAGATTTGGAAGGGTTCTGACTTAGAGTTTTAGTCCTGCTGATGTGGAATTATAATAATTATCTCTTGGTAACCAGAAAAAGTTGGAATGCCTCCGTAATCTTATTTCTCTTCCTCATCTACATAAGTGTGTATGTTTGAAGTCAACGTCACCCAGTCCTTGAGGAGAATATGCCAGGCAAATCCTACTAATTTTTATTGCTGCTTGTATGGGGTTTGTATGGCAAGGTTTTGGTGGAGGTGGAGGCTACAGGGGTGGTTTCTGTGAGAAGCTGCTAGAAACTTTCCTATGTCTTATTAGAGCCAATGCCAGCCAGCTCCAAGACAGGCCCACTGCTGGCCAAGTCTGAGCGAATTGCAGTCATAACACCTCTGGGATAACATGTTTAAGATGGTAAAAAAACCCAGAAGAGGGTAGATTTTGCAGGCAAAATATGCATTCTGAGAGAGAGAACCCTGCAGACACCAAGGTCAGTGGAGAAGGACGGGGAGGACGTGCTCCAAGCGCTGGAACAGATTCCCCTGCAGCCCATGGTGCAGCCCATGGTGAGGCCGGCTGTGCCCCTGCAGCCATGGAGGGTTATGGTGGAGCAGAGACCCACCTGCAGCCTGTGTAGAGAGAAGCCCACGCCACAGCAGGTGGACACCCAAAGGGGGCTGTTACCTCGTGTGAAGCCCATGCTGGAGCAAGCTCCTGGCAAGACCTGTGGACCCGTGGAGAAAGGACCCCAGGTTGGAGCAGGTTTGCTGGCAGGACTTGTGACTCTGTGTGGGACCCGCACTGGAGCAGTCTGTTCCTGAAGGACTTCACCCCGTGGAAGGGACCCACACTGGAGCAGCTCGTGAAAAACTACAGCCCATGGGAAGTACTCATGTTGAAGAAGTCCATGGAAGACTGTCTGCCATGGGTGGGACCTCATGCTGGAGCAGGGGCAGAAAATGAGGAGTTCTCCTTCTGAGCAGCAGAGACAATGGGTGATGAACTGGCCATAGCTTCCATTCCTCATCCTCCTGCACTGCTTTGGGGGAGGAGGTAAGTGAGAATGAATTTGACTCCAGGACAAAGGAGGAATGGGAAGAAGGTGTTTTAAGATTTGATTTTAGTTCTCTCTTTACTTTGACTTGCTTAGTGGCAAATTAAATTATTTTTTTTTTTTCTCCCCAGTTGAGTCTGTTTTGGCCATGGTGATAACTGCTGAATGATCCCTCCCTGTCCTTACCTTCAGTCATGAGCTTTTCATCATAATTTCTCTCCCCTGCCCAACTGAGGAGGGCAGTGACAGAGCGGCTTTGGTGGGTACCTGTCCTCCAGCCAGGGTCAATCCACCACACTGCTCTTCAGTTCTATATTAATTTTTGTCTTATAATTGTATAGCTTATAACTTTATTAAGATTTTGGAAAATTATTCCTGAGAAATTCCTCACTGAGGAAAAGTTGACCATCTCTCTCTTTTCCAGTCCTTCCTTAATCTAAAACTTAAGTATTTTCTACTTGAGTCCTAATCCAACTTTCCACTGCTGTGAAAGTTCTGGTTACTTTTAGCATAGTAAATGATAAAACACAACTAAATTAGCATGCTCAACCATTAGTGGCTTAGAAATACCAACACTTTTAATAATAGTGACTTGTCAGTGTTCAGTAAATAACAAATAAATTAAAACCAGAGCACTTTGACTTCTACAGATCAAAAAAGTGCTTTACAAATACTAATTACATGCTCCTATTCCCTGGTGAGGTATGCATTATAAATGGGTTAAAATGTGTCAAAGTAATGTTAAACAGCTTTTTGCTCAAAATTGCATGGTGTATGGCAGTAATACAACCCAAGATGTTCAAGCCTTGCTCCTGCTCCAACTGCTTGAAAATACTTTTCATAGGATGAAATGACAGCTGAATATAGCATGTGAAGACTGAATATAAAAACCTTTTTTTTTTTTTTTTGACACATTTAAAGAAAGGAAGATATATGGGCATAGAATACAGTTGGAATAGATATATTTCCTATGCAAAAATTATACTTTCACAAGAAATAAGTACAGTAATTAAGACTATTAAATTACCGAAGAAAGTGAACTGCTAATATATAAAACTTTTACTGTTCCACTAAAACAGTGCAATGCAAATTAAAGCTGCCAATACCTGATGACAACAGACGAACACTGAGCAAGCCGTCTTCCAGCACTTTTCAGACCTGTGTATATCTGTCCCATCTCCATGGCTCCTTCCAGACCAACCACTTCCATAAGCTGGTCACTTAGATCTGCAAAAGTTGAAAAAAAACCCACAGTCTGTCTAGACAGAATTTTGACAGTGGTCATCCTAACTAATAAGAACTGTCAGAAGACCAGTTGATAATAAAAGATGTGGAGAACAGAGGTAGCAAACATGATGAGAAGATCACTTCCTAAGAAGTGATTGAAATTTTAAGGTTGGACACATCTGGGCCTGCTGTCAGATTATTCTAAAATATCCTGACCAAAATAATTCTAAAATATAATAATAATATACATGGTTTATTTTAATACATAAATACTGAACAAACAATCTTATTATATGAGAAAATAGGATTCTTAAATTTAGTTTACTTGGCACTCACAGAATGAGATGTTTGCAGTTTAGAAATTTATGCTGTCCATTTTTTCAGCAGATATTTAAAATTAAGTGAAGAAAAAGTCAGTGCTCCAGACCCTATTGACTTCTCCATACAATCCTTTCCAGAAGATGTGTATAAGTCTAATTCAGCCTTTGTGTGAATTTATTATTATTATCTTTACTTATGAGACCACGTATTATTTTTGCATTGGATCTTTGACTCAGTTAGTGCACAGATTCAATGTAAAAAGTGGAAAAAAACCCTCTCATATCAGCAGGTATTCATCTAGCTTTTCTGAACCTCGTAGTTCTTGTTTGCATCCAGTCATATATTTTTGTTTCACACTGTTTTTTGATTTCATAGCATTTTGGCATTATACTTCAAAAAACATTTAAATGAATAATGTCTCTGGCAAAATAAATAGTTTGTGACTTCAGGGAGCAAGGACAAATTATTTCTAGAATTTCAGATACAGATATGCAACCAGAAACCTAAACAGTAAAACAGCAGTCTGGTTTGAGAAGCAACCAAACAAGGTAATGAAATATTATCCAGAATCAACTAGGTGTTTTGTATTAAATGTTTTATATGTTCCTGTTTAAATACATGTTGTCAAGACCAGATGGACAAGAAAAAGAAACATTTTTTCTTAGCTGTATATGATGTATGTTTTATAGATCGGCTGTTACCATCCATGTTTCCAAAAGGTACGTTGTTCGGTGAAGCACAGCAATGACCTAAAATGTTAGAGTCTATCATCACATTAAAAAAAAAACAAAGGAAGGAGAGAACATTACTGTTTGTGTATTTTGAACACTTCAACCTTTAGTGAAAGTAGAATTTCATGCTAATTATCATATCTAAGAGGCTAGTCCAAAGTTTCACAGGGAGTCTTTTCTGTTCACTTCTTTGGGCTTTGAATGAAGGTAATTAACTGAAAGAAGTAGTGCAATAGAAAAAAAAAAATATTAAAAGCAAATAGGATTTATGGTCTGTATTATTCTGCTTCCAACCAGAAAATCCGATACTATGCAAGACCTTCATTTTTCTTCGTATACGTTCTTAATATTCTTTGCTATTTTCATTTTCTCATCACAATGAAGTCAGTTTCATATAATATTAATGAAGCAAAAATAAACCCTATTATTTCCTGTTAAGGGAAAAAAAAAAAAAAAAGATGGACAAAAGATTAAAATACACAATATGATTAATTTTAACTATACATTTTTTATAGTTTGCATCCCTGTAATACATGTAAACCCAATCCTATATGTCTGGCTTTCTGCTAAATTTTTTTTCTCTTAAAATGTATTTCTTAAGTTACTCACTTTTAAACTTAAGTCAGATTTAAGCAAATTCTTCTGTTCTTGATAGTCATAGGGATTTAAATGTGAAAGTCCTACTAATTTGCAAAACCTATTATATTATAAAAGAACTTTATAGTTCTTTTATAGTTCTTTTATAGTTTAAATCATTGAAGCATTTTCAGCCAAAGAAAACATCAAATTTCTATTCACTGGGTTATTAGAAAATTACTATTTTTTTAAAATGGGAGAATAATTAAGAACAGATTTTTATTACTGACAGCTCAGGCAACATATGCAAGATTCAGAATAGTGACATTTGCAGTGATATAAATTTGATACACCATTTTTCAATAGCTGTGAGATTAGTGCCAGTAACAGCAAGTAACTAAGGGCCAAATCCTGACCTTTGATCTATACCACACGTCTCAAAAAATGTGGCATATTAAACATTAAAAGATGGAACTAAACAATACTCTTATCTACCAAAATTGAAGCCTGTTCAAAAACTGCATGTTTGCAGTGGTACATTCCCAAAGTGGGGTTATTTTAGGCCAAATATGAATATTTTTAAAATCAAGGTTAATTTAAACACAACCTTCTTTCAGAAGCAGTAAAATATAAAGCAGGTTGCCCAGAGAAGTGGTGGATGCCTCATCCCTGGCCATCTTCAAGGCCAGGCTGGACAAGGCTTTGAGGAATGAGGGTGTCCCTTCCCATGGCAGGGGGGTTGGAACTAGATGATCTTCAAGGTCCTTTCCAACCCAAACCATTCTATGATTCTATGAAATTTAACATGTAATTTTCACCTTAGGGTTAGTTTGTGCTCCTGCCCTTGCTAATATATTTGATCTGATGTTTTTGCACAGTCATATCCATTTCAACACATCCTTGAGCTATATTGACTTCGATAAGAACTTAGAGTGAGCAAAAGCAGAAAAGGAAATGTGTATAATTTAGTCCCATTCTGCAAAGATGTTACATGTCTGTAGGTACACTGGTTGAATATAACGGGTCAAGACATCAATGAATGGATTACGTATATTCTTAAAAGGTGTCCAACAAAGACTATGAAATATACTAAGACTATTAAAAGAGATCAGGTCTTCTATTAAAAGATAGGAAAGGCAAAGTCATTCTTTATTCTGGTGGAAGGCTATGACTGATTTCTTGGGAAGATCTCTGCTGGCATCTGTCCTGCTCAACATATACCCCTAAATAATCTGGAAGTAGAATTAGATAGTGAGTTACTGAGGACTCAGCAAAGTAAAGACAAAATTAAAAAAAAAAAAAAAAAGGAATTTTACAGTACTGACTAATACGATTATAAGAAGGCAGAAAATTCAATGTAATACATGTCCCCATGAGGGGAAACAGAGCTAACTACTGATATATAGACTGTTATATGAATATATATTCCATTTGAAAATAATATGGCATATGTATCTGTGTGTATATGTCCATAAATACATTTGTATTTATTTTGCTTGGCTACAATTAATATTGTCATGTAGGAATTAACATTATGGAGTTACTGTGGCTTTTTCTCTAAAAATATCAGCTCAGTGCTCAACAGTGATCAAATATCATCAAATGTTATTATTGGTACATCCATGCAGTATGGAGTTTGTAGTTCCAGTCCACTCAGCAATGCATAGGAAGATATAAAATAACTGGAAATAACAAAGTAACAAAGATGGTAACAAATATGGAGCAGCTTATGCATGAAAATAAATACAACTAGGACACGAATGGAGGAAAGATGAGAAAGTAATGAGTGTCATAGAGTAAGTAAAGACAGTACTGGAATTCTGTATTTCTCAAAGCGCAAGAACTAAGCAGTTTCATTGTATTTCTAGAAGAATGAGGAAATCCTTTTTACGTAAGACTTTGCTATACCATGATGCCATACTGGACTTCAAAATTCCCCATATCACAATTGATACATATTTGGTAGGGTATCTTAACTGAAGAATCAATGTAAGTTTGCTCTTTTATGCTTTATTTCTAATCATGCAATACAGGTTGGGGTTAGAGGTCAGATACTGAACCTTGTGGACTGATCTAGTATCACTGTTCCTGTTGTCTTACACATAAATTCTAGACCTGAATAATGATTGTAGCTGTTCACTAAACATCACTCATCACTTAAAACAGCTTATAAGGTGGACTGTTCCATGACTGTTCCTAACTGTGTTTGAGACCTAATTCAGAAAGTCACTTACTTTTGATCCTCAAATTAAATTCTAAAGGTACACACTCATCTATGCAGCTGTGCGTGTCTACCAACTCTAGAGCAAAAAATATATCTCTCTTTAGGCATGGCACATTTCTTCTTCATTTTGCAGATTTTATTCTAAAGAGAAAATATTCAATTGGTGACTGTACTGATATAATACTCGAAAGCATGCTTCATCTATTATAACCAGGTTTAGGACGTTCAGGAAACTGAAGGTTAGATTTTCAAACAGAATTTAGCAGCTAACAGCAAACAACAGCAACTACGAGATACAGAACAGCTTTTCAATCTAGCTAGGCCGTTTAGTTGCCTAAAAGAGAGCTGAAGTCTCATAGGTAAGCTATCATGGAGAGCATCTCAGTATTAGGGCATTAGTAGAGTGTTTTTTGACTGGTGCCTTGGGGTTCTTCAGTCCATTTGTTATACTTTGAGCTCTGTGAAAGAGCTGAAGGCTCTCATTTGTTTTCTATATGAATGAGCCATTAGAGTGTGTGGGAATGTTTTCACAGCACCATGCCTCTCCTGCCCTCTTCCACAAACCAAAGTACTTCACGTGTCTCCTCGTATTAGCCCTGTCAGTAAACAAAGCCAGCTCTCCTGGCGGAGTGCTGCTGTCAGTGGATGGTGACTAGCATGCGGAGGGGCATCTGACCCCTTGCACTCATTCCTGATGGGGAGATAAAGTCACTAGGGAGATGACTGTCCATTTTTCCCATCAGGCAGCTGGAGAAAGAGAAATCCAAATAGAAACTTGCACAAGTTGCAGTCAAAACACTTTACGTGAATATAAGGCCTTTGCAATACTTCCCCAAGGCATGAAGAAGCACACTTGGAGACTTTAAAGTCTCCTAGTGAGGAATTTATATTATCCATTAGCTTGGCATTAGCTGAACGCTTCAATATTCAAAGAGAACACACGAGAGAGAAACACATTTGGAATTCATCTATGAAGATAAAGCAAGGAAAGCAAAATGCGGTAGGGGGTAGGAAGAAGCATGGTGTGATTAGAAGTACTGATTTACATAGAGAACTTTCCCTCTGTAATAGAACTGGTTTTGATTTCCAATTTATCTTTGCAATATATAAATATTGCTGTCCTGGCAAGAGATTGAATGACTATTATAACTTGGGGTTACTGCACTCACTCAAGCACATTTGCATAAAAACACTGTTGGTCAGTGGTAAATCTGTCTCTGGCAGCAGTTTGTCTTTGAAGAGAAGGGGCTCCATGGCTTACTAAATGTAATCAAACCCTAGTAATCATCATGCTGGAAATTTTTTGGTTCCAGTTCAAATACTGGATAAGAATTTGAAAACCAGTATGATGCCAGAGGATCCTTGAAAAAACTCCTGAGCTCAATGCTCTGCACCACATGAATGCTTCAGCATCTTCCTAGAACACAGCATGTATTAAATCTACAGTTATCCATTATGCAGGAATGTGAGGTTGCTTCCATAGGCAGAGATAGGGACTGCTGTTGTATAAAATGTTAACAATGTGTTTAATGTCACAGTATTCTTCTGATTTCAAACAAATGTATTTTTCTAGATTCCTGGTTGCAAGAATCAGTAAATCAAGAGCAATTTGTACATCCTGTTTTTTGTTATGCTTTACTTTAGAGAGGCTACCTGAAGTAACATGTCTCAACATTTAAAACTGTTTACATCAGAGTTGCACCTAGAGGTCCAGATGGTGTCAAGGCTCTGTTTTGTTACTGGTTCAGAGACATTTAACAAAAGACAGATCTTGTCTTCAAGAATTTATGAAATTGACAAATAAAACAAAGCATTGGGGAAAAACATCATTATGTCCATTTTACAAAGTGAAAATTGTACACAGACATGTTTAGGTCCTGCAAAATGTTTGGTCTCATGCTCAGCTGGATATACTGTGTCTATACCCTGAATTGTAATATTATTTCTATCAGGTAAAATTAAGCACATGAGTTTGCAGAATGGACTTGGCTAAGATCATACATGAAGTTTGTGGCAAAGAAATAAATTGGCCACTCCTGAATTTCAACCCTCTGCTTTTAAAAGCCTATTGTCACTATTAATATCGACTTTGAGGATATACATCAAGTCCTACATCTATAGTATTTGACCTAGTTTTGAGTATTTTGCATGGCTGAGTTTGCTTGTAAACATTAAAAATCTCAGGTAACTCCACCATACATCTATTTCATGTCAGTGTTGATTCTCAACTCCTGCCTTTATTCAGGTCTTCATATGTTTTTCCTGTTTTCAAACAAAACAAAACAAATCAAAACAAGCTAAGCCTGCCTCTTAGTCTGAATCAAGGAAGCTGTATCACTTCTGTAATTTTTATTCTGGTGAGACATGGTGATGAAAAATTTTTCATATATATATATAACACACATGAAAATGTACACACATTTTATACCTATGTGGACATACACACATATGATATATATCCATATTTATGCTTATTGGAGAAATTCAGTACATTTTTTCTCTACCATCTGAATTGATGATGCACTAAATAGCTTTAATAGGGTAAGAAAGTAAGAGAACTAGTTTTGACTCTTATAATGAATGCAATCAATAAAATCCTGTCTCTGCCAAATTCAGTGGCAAAATGCTTACTGATTTCAGTGGAGCCCAGATTTCACCCAGTATCTTGTGTCTTGTATCAGTCTAGCACAGAGACTTTGTTCTCGGATGGAATAATTTAACAGATAAAGCTCAGCCTACTACTGTGTATTGATTTTTTTTGGCTTGTATATAACACAGGAGGGCAAACAAGGAAGAATCAGTCCTTGTAATTAAATATTTTATAAAACTTTTAAATGTCCACAGAAGGCCTTTGTAAAACTTTTCCTTAAGTGAACTTTCCCGTGCTCCAGCTTACCAGGGGAAAGAATAGGACAGTTCTTAATAGAAATCTTTTTTGATTAATAGTAAAAGAAGAAAAATTTTTAAAAACCCGAAAACAACCCACCCCAGAGAACAAAAATTAAATCACTTCCACACAAAAACTACTCCCAAATACCAGTGTTCAGATGTTCAACATTTGAAACAAGTGGTTTCATCTTCCAGTTCAGGACATCATTATGGGTCAGTCTTTTATGGTAAAGCTTGGCAGAAAAAATGTATTCTTTTTTAATAGATTTATTCTTTTAATAGTTTGAGGTACAATTGCATTGAACATGCTGCTGCACCAAAAAGCCCCCTATTATTTTAATCTGTATTCTTTTAAAAGTTGCTTGTTCAAAAGGATTTCACTGTGTTACTCTTATACCCCCTTCATCCAAGAGAACAAAAGCTGTTCTATGAAAGGAGTCTAAACTTGGACAAACTGTTAAAAAAAAAAAAAAGCAAAGTTCCTCTCTGTTTTTATCAAATTTGATTGCTGCAGCTGTTCCCAGTTTCTGTATTTTAAAAATAGCCTTATTCAGTGCCTTGTTGGCTAAAGGCCAGAGTACCATTAGAACATGCTGTACGGAAAACCTCTATTCAGTTACAGATACAGAAATATATTTAAGATCAGTGGGGGTCATCTGCAGCAAACACTTGTATGGGGGAAAATGGAATTTTAATGTGCTTGGACTGCTCACCACTTTTAACAGATATTTAAGAACTTCAAACAGGATATCTTTCTATTTGTATTGGTACTATCATGTTACTGAGCATCAGGTACAATACAATATGAGCAAGTCAGAATCATTTCAACTAACAAAAATAGATCTAATTCTCAAATTACTTCTTAGTAGTTCTGGCATTCACTTTAAATTGCTCCTAGTAATATTGGATATTTGATTAGTCTATAAAAATGCCACAGCCTAGAAAAGAAAAATACAGTAATATTGATGAAAATGTAGAAATCCGATCAATGAAAACCAGCTTTGATTTGTACATTTCCAAGAGGACTAACAGGGGATAAATGCTCCCTTTCTGCAGGGTAGCAAACTCTAATAATGGCATTATCCCTATATTTATCCACCAAAGATTTTTTTTTAGTTATCCACCAGAAAGAAATCTTCTTTCCATTTACATGAATATTAAAACTCCTTTTGATTAATTTTGGTCCAGGAACTCAGAAACCCCCAGAGATGATCTTCATTCATATTTCCCTTCATGACAAGCAATTCCATTTGTTTCCTCTACCATGCTAGTATTCCATGCTGTTTGGAGCTCATGGTATGCAGAACGGACACTTGTTTCAACAACAGCAATTTTAATTATTAACCAAGACCCTAACCCCAGGAAAATATTCTGAAAATCAGTGAATGTATCACTTTTAGCCATTTCTGATGGTCTAGAATGCCTGCGTTAAAGTATTCAAGGTTATATATTTTTACTGCTGTTGGGGGAGGAGTCTTCAGCACAGTAGAGGTATCCAAGGTTGTTATTTGGATAGGTACTAATGGGAAAGAAATCACAGCAGTGATGACATCAATATAGTCTATTAGGAACTTTCTGAGACTTCAAGTTGTTTATGGCTGGGTGGCCTCCTAAGTTTCTGTGCCCTCACTCTCTCACTACCTGGGTTAATTTAATTAAATACATACTACAATCACACTTTGGATTGCAGTTTCAACTACAAACACTGTTGACGCCTCTCTGTACAGAATAAGCATCAGGCAATTGAACTAAGTCAAATCCGATGAACTCCAGGGCAGGTATTCGTATCATCTAAGTAAATCAGACAATCTTCCCAAACTTCTCGCAGTCAGTGAAGGTGAAGAAGCTTTGATTTAGTTTCCCACTAACCTAAATGTGTTTGGTGTTGTCTGAAGTGGCCTAGGGGTTCCAGGAGTTTCATAAAGCACTGACAAGACTGATAAAGGAGAAACAGAAGAAGCAGATGGAAGGGTGGTACCTTGAGAGGCACTCTTATGGTGTTAGGTACTTATATATGGAGAACTGAAGAAAGCTCAGAGTTTTCTTCAGACGGTGATTCAGAACAAAATCCTAAGAAGTCTGGTTTTCTGGAAGAACATGTTTTTCTCTGTTATGACCAAAAGGAACTTTGGGAGACAAGCTAGCATGCTTGGTCAACTTAGCAGCGTGTCTAAAGCTAACTTGCTGCCAGATCTACCACCCCAGTGTTATCACATGGGTTGTCTCCTTTGTGGAGGCTAAGGCCTGCAGAATTGACACAGCCTCCACTTACTCATTGTTTGATAAGACACAAGTGTGCTTGCTACCTCCAGGACTGAGTTCCAAGTATGTGAGCAGATTTTGCCAATGCTTACTTTCCTTGAATTTGTTCTGTTCTCATAGTTTGTCACTCTGGGCTTTGGTCTCTCCTGTCTAACCTAGTTAGAGACAGACAACTGCGGATATTTTTCTTCCTATCTGAACTACAAGACGACAGTTCTGGGATATGTAGAAGCCTTTGTTACTGGAGAAACAAGGGGGAAGGTTACCTCTAATAGTGCTGCAAGAAAAATGTCTGCTTTGATGTGGTTTACATGGAAAGACATTTCCGAGGATCATAAAGAAAGCAAAAAAAAATTTCTTATTATACCTTTCAATATTTTAAGTATTAATGACAGACTTCAAACTATTTTTCAATAGCTTTTCTCAACAGTTATTTACAATACACATAGAGAGAAAAAGTATTTCTGTGACCATGATCAAGACAACTACAAAACAGTTCCAAATTTCCTCTCAAAGACAAGAAGACCAGGGTCAGCTACAAGTATGTCAGTAAGCAAGACTCAAGTTATTTTTAGTGCTCTGGTCCTGAACAGTATCAAATAGAAAACCAAACTTTATTTCATGCCAAACAAGAAAAGATTACTTACATACAAAACTGGATCTGGTTACAGTTTATTTGGTTATGATGTTGTGCCACAAAATGAAAGCCACAATCTTTTTGTAAAAGATGATATGAACGTGGACTATTCAGCTATAACACCACTCATGATTTTTCAGGTATCAAAGAAATACAGAAGCAAAGTCTTTCCCATAGCTAACTCATTCTGAGATCCTGAGCTGAAAATCTATACTGAAATGTGGACTCTTACTGAATTTGTCTTTAGAGCGATTTGATGTGGTAAGAAATATATCCTTGTGGAATTTAATACAAAATAGGAGACAAGGTAATGGTTCTCATCTTATTTTCATTCCCATTTTTCACTCTCATTTTTCTGAATGATGGAGGGTAGGAGAAAGTATATGAGAAACAGACAAGGGGATCAGACTTTTATGAATACATGTGCATTTTAGTTGTTTTCAGACTGGCCTATGCTTAACCTGAATATGGCAATCCTACTTTTATTAGTAGTCATCACATGTGGAGTTCCTGAAACAAGTTCTGCTGTAATTCATCATCAGCTGCATTCAGACAGTTCCAGAGGTTGGACAAGACTCCTGGTTACTTACTGGCATTGTGATAGGATGGGACTTCAGTAAAGGTTTTTCACTTTCCAATTTCATTATTTCATCTTCCTTATGCAGTTTTACTTAAATTCTTTTTCTAGTTTCCAAGGCCAAAACTGAAACAGTACGTGTATAGGAATACTCTTTTTCAGTTCAGACACGTGTCAACTTGAGAAGCTCCTGGGGTTAATCCTAATGCACAGGATTCTAGGTGAGCCATGATGGGGCATGGTGGTGTGCTTTTTATGTTGTTCGCTCTATTGTATGTGCCATTTGCACAACATATGCCATATATTGTTTCACAATACTTGTAGGTAGAGTTAATATCTTTCATCATGCCAACCAATACAGAAGAAAGACACCTTTCAGGCTGACAAGTCCTTCTTCCACTCCAAAACAGAAGGAGCAACCTCAAACTGAATTTGTGTTTGGAACAATTACGTGGCATTTATTTCATTTTCCTAATCAATTATACACTGGAAAATAAGGGTGGGAAGGTTGATTTTTGGTTACATATGGAAATTAATCTGGCAGGACAGAAGATTGTTCATTAATGTTTTGGACTGTTCACCTTTTAGGTTACTTTCAACAAATGGCTATGAGACAAACTTGTAAAGAACCTTAATTTTGGTCTCTGCCTAACAAATCATTTAAGCACAGATATTCAGTGACAGCAAATGCACTACATGCATGTTTCAAGCATGACTATTAAGTGCTCTGTTTATTCAGGCCTCACTCTATGGTAACTATTTTACGGTGCATGAATTCAGAATACTTATTATTAAGCAATATAAATAAAGTTATATACAACAAACAGGTTTACATTTCAATATTTGAGGCATCTGAAAATTCAGCCTTACTTGTATAAGTGCAAGCTCCTGCATATGGGTTGGGGCAATCCCAAGCACAAGTACAGGCTGGGTGGAGATTGGATAGAGAGCAGCTCTGAGGAGAAGGACTGGGGGGTACGGGTGGATGAAAAGCTGGACATGAGCTGGCAGCCCAGAAAGCCAACCGTATCCTGGGCTGTATCAGGAGAAGTGTGGCCAGCAGGTCGAGGGAGGGGATTCTCCCCCTCTACTCTGCTCTTGTGAGACCTCACCTAGAGTGCTGTGTCCAGATGTGGAGCCCTCAACATCACAAGGATATTGACTGGTTGGAGTGAGTCCAGAGGACACCATGAAGATGGTCAGAGTGCTGGAGCACCTCTCCTGTGAATCAAGGCTGAGAGAATTTGGCTTGTTCAGTCTGGAGAAGAGACAGCTCCAAGGACACCTTAAAGAACCTTCCCAGTACCTGAAGAGGCCTACCAGAAAGCTTTAGGGGGACTTTTTACAAGGGCCTGTAGTGACAGGATAAGGGGGAATGGGTTTAAAGTGAAAGAGGGTAGATTTAGATTAGAAATCAGGAAGAAATTCTTCCCAGAGAGGGTGGTGAGGCACTGGAACAGGTTGCCCAGAGGAGTTATGCATCCATAACTCCAAGGCCAGGCTGGATGAGGCTTTGAGCAACCTGGTCTAGTGCAAGGTGTCCCTGCTCATAGCAGGGGGGGTGGAACTAGGTGATCTTTAAGGTCCCTTCCAACCAAAACCATTCTATGATTCTATAAAATTATGTGTGATTATTTTTCAAAACCAATTTTAATCATTGTAATTCATGCATAGTAATAGTAGCTGAATTTTCTTTTCCATAACACTACTTTGCACTAGGAAAAACAGCGTAAGGGGATCGCAATATACCAAGGGAATTAAAGAAATTATAAGATGCAGGTGCATAAATAAATGGGTGGCCTTTGGATTACTGTATTTATATGTGCTATACTGAGCTAAACAAAAACCTAAACGTTACACATAAGAAGTGGTACAACAAGAATATCTGTGCTGAGGGACTGAACTGGCATGGCTAACATCTCCAGTGCCAGGTGCAAAGGAAATTTCAGTACAGCTTGAGTAATTTTGACTGCTAGCATCTGTATATATCAGATTATCTCTCCTCTTTCCTCCATATTCCACTAGAGTATTTGTATTATACATCTGGCTTTGGATTCTAGAATAGCAAAAAACATGTTGTAACCCTTCCATTCCAGGATCTGAGCCTCAGTTGTGTGTTGTTTGTTTTAAATGTGAGTCTTGCTTTTCATAGTAGCATAAGAACAGAGTTACTAGTATTTTCTAAATGTATGGTTAAGGAAAACGAGCATTTTTTCGTGGGAA
>NW_010246784.1:52013-70960 GCF_000690775.1 Eurypyga helias
TGTACCTTTGATCTATTTAAAGCTGATCAAAATGCCTTGTAAAGAAAGCTTTTTCTCTCCAAGATATTAGAGTTGGACTAAAACTTCACATTTCTCTGAGAATGTCCACTCTTCTGAGATATTCTATATTTTCATGTGAAGTCACTTTTAAAAATCAACCTTCAAAATAAAATGAAAATTTTCATTTCAAGCTCAATTGGAGAAGACTTAAAATACTTGAAAGAACAAGACAGCTAGCTGAAATCATTGCTAGGAGTTGCAAAAACTGACTTATCATGTACTCTTTGAAATGTCTGAAATTCCAACAGAGTTTACTGACACCATGACCTACCCTATTAAGTGGCTCAGGATTACTATTTTGTTTCTTTATTAGGCAAAGATTTCAGGAATCAATTCTACAAAGTTGAAAACATAAAAAATTACCTGTGTTCATTTTAGTTCAGGTGGAAGTCAAGGGCCTGATCACTATTACCATGATGTCAATGAAATCTGAAGCTGTTCCCAAGGAAGGATTGGGAAGAAACAAGGGGGAGGGGAGAAAAAAAGAAGGAAGAAATATGGAAATATAATAGTGTTTGTATTCTGGAGCAACAAAATCTGCTCATGTTAGTGGACTGTTAACATGTCTGAACCACTGCTCTCCATATTTTTTTTGTCCAGGACTTTTAACAAGACCTACATTTCTATTCAAGACAGGAACAGAATGTCATCAATAGTACAGTTTGACATATGGACGTTTGATGGAATTTCTTCAGAAATGTTTGTGGAAAATTATTTCTTCCTCTTGGAAATTTCAAATCAACTCCTTCCACCCCCAGCCATTGATTTAACTTTTTGAATATGTCTAAGAAATAATCTAAAAAAGGAAAGGACAAATTATTTTAAGTCTACAAATCTCTGGGAATTGGGAGTTTGTTTCACCACACTGTAAATTATTTTTGCTAACTTCTAACAAGGTGTAACAAAAATGTAATAAATACAAATAAATCCACATGGAAGAGACTCAAAAAACATTACAAAAGTTTGATTTTAGGAAAAAAAAGCTATACAAAATTTGCAATCCCTAGTTACTAATTTTTTCTTTTTACTTCAGTTCTAACGCCAAATTCTTTCATTAGTTTTTGACCTGATATGAAACACCATCTGGCAAAAGCATGTTTCAGTTCTACATAAATGAAATAATTAGATTTTTTTTAATATATTTCATAAATAAGTATTATTATACATTAATAAAAGACACTTCATTCCATTTCTGAGCTCTGTTTCTAAGTTATGACTGTGTGTGCCTAGAGGACCTGGAATTCCCAGGAAGTCTTGTAGCTAGTGCTAGGCAGTTGTGAGCCTGATGAGCTTCCACAGTCATACAGTATCAGATGCATATGTCCATATGTTTCATTCGTAATTATTGTATGCATTATTTTTATGACTGTTAGACAAGGATAGCACCACAGACTCATCAGAATAACTGCCATGTAAGAAGTCACAGCCTAGGGGTCCTGACGGATCTGTGGCAACAGCTTACAAACCATATGGCTGATGTGGTTATCTTATAAAAGGTCAAATGGCTGTGGTTATTCGAGAGCCATTTGAAAAGTGAATCAGGCGTCCCTGTCATGAGATATCTCAATCACACTTAAAAACATCTTCAGCACAATTTTTGCCAGCCAATTACTTGCAGTCTACTACTGCCAAGCTGTCAAGGTCTGAGGAGATCATTCTATTGCTTGAGTCCTACAGATGGACTTTTGTGTCTGCACAGTCTCGTCTGCTAGCCTAGGGGGTCTTCTGCAGAGTGCACACCTCTGCACCCACGATTTATGTTGCCTAGGCATACATCAGAGGAGGAATCAGGTCAGAAGAGACAAGGAAGTCATTGATTAATTAGGTACACGTTACAATGCTGCTCCTTGACAAGTTATGACAAGCGCGGAGTAATAGTGAAAAACAAAATATTTGCTAGTGATGAACAGTGGTATACAAAACAGCAATTGGTCATGAGCAAACATTTTGCAGCTATAAAGACCCAGCTGCTTTGGCTGACTGAAATGAAAAGGAACAATGCTTTAGGGGTTGTGAAAAAAGATCTCACAACTGATGGATTATATGGAAAAAAAGGACTTCCTTAAAAAGCATGAATACTTACAGTCCTCCTTTCATCCATTTACAGCATATCTAATTTCTTTCAGTTGAGTGTACTAGGTAAGTGTGTCATGCACTAAATGAAAACCTGTTCACAGCTTTTGCAACCAGTTTATTCTGTGCGCCTGTTTTTGTCTTTCATTAAATATTCATTTATTTATATTAGACATAAAAAATTTAGCATAATTTTAATAATTCCCTATATGAATAGAAGAAATTAAAGGAAAAGGGAGTTCATCTAGGTTTATAGGTATGTGTGACACAGCTTGTTGTATTTCCAGGAATATGACAATATCAGGAATCTATGAGAAAAAATGTCTTGTGCATCACCTAAATATTTAACTAAAATATTAACTTATGTTAATCATATTTCAAGAGTTGGGTTGAACATGCTGTAATTGTGCCATCAGCCCACATGAATCAAATCTTTATTTAATAACTGTAAAAGCTGCCATTTGATACTCTTAAAATATCTCATTTCTCATGGCCTTTACTTGATACTGGTCACTAGAGTTACAAAACGCTAAAAATATCAATGTTCTTGAACATCTTATTTGAATTCTTATTGCAGAAGCTGAAACATCTGTAACAGTGTATGGCAGTTATCAGCTTCTCATTTCTGGCAATGTTCAGTTAAAAGGGCTTTAAAAAGTGCAAGTAAAAGCATTGGTGTTTTGACTACTTGTAAGAAACTGTTTTGTATACAATTAATATAAAGAGAACTGCCAAGTCACTCTGGGCTTAAAATTAAGGGGTTTGTGTGATATTTATTTCTGAATTTGTAAAAAGCCAGAATCAAAGCCCCAAGCTGTTGCAAAACCTAATACCAATCCATTATTCCAGGTATATTATTTTAATTAAAATAGAAACATATTGTTAAATTCAACAGATACATACAAGCTAGAGCAGAAATATGCCTATAGTTAATATCTGAAAAAAACAACTTAGGTTCACCATCTTGATTTATGGAAGGAAAACATATCAAACAAAATCAAACTCTAGGAACAAGCGTTCTCTCAGTAGCAAGCAAGATAAAGTTCATCAAAAGTTTGACTCAACCCATATTCAGATATAATGAGAACTGGATGCAGTCTTAAATCTGTCAAATAAATGGAAAAAGTATCCTCCCAGAATAAAATAAAATTAATCAATGTTATTTTGGTTATAGCAAGAAAAACAACCAAACAAAACCAGTGAGGAAGATGAAAGTAGATCCATGAGGGAAAACAGAGTTAATTGCTAAAATCTGAGATTCTTTTTTCAATCACTTGTTTTCTTCCAAAAGATCCTGGAATATGACATTGCCAGTGGTAATTCCCAGTGCTTAAACAGTTCTTTATATCATCCAGGCACAGTATACACACTGAAGTTCATAGCACTTACCATGGAAAATACAAGGTACAACATGATACAGAGTCCAGAAAACTGTGGTCTTCACACGAGAACTGAATTAATGTTATACTGTCTGAATATTGGCACTTTCTATGTTTTGAGTTCTAAATCTGTAGCCTTAAGATTGTTCTTTTAACTTACTTTTTATGGTCAGTGTACATAAAACACTTCATAAAGTAAATTTACAGAATTTTCCACAGGCATATACAATAAAAATTTAATATATTTTTTATGTTTATCTAATTTTACTACTTGTAATTTCACTAAATTTTTCATTGTTTAATTGGCAAAAGCTATTGGTTAAAAATTCAATTAAAGCTTTATCAAACTGAAATTGCTTTTTTTTTGGCCCTCATGACACATAGATTTTCTTGCTTCAACATTTCAGCTGTAAAGGCTAAGACAAAGACTGCCTATTGCTTTTCTTGTTTCACAAAATAGGACTACATTTTGAGGTTGTATCACAGGAATCATGACTATTGCTAATAATATGAAGTAAAGATCTTTATTTGGGATCTGCTCCAGAGCCTGCCACTTCTGTGGAAATAAAATAACCACCATTTGTTTGGTATATCAACTTCTTAAATGGATCAGATGAGTTGTGTAATAAATTATCACTTAAACACTTTCATTTTATTTTTATCTAATATTAATCACAGAGTGACAGAGACATAGGGATAAAATCAGTGGTTTTGAATTCTATTCAGCTCAACCTTGTAGCTTATATGTAACATCAGAAAAGTCACCATATCCCATTTACAACCCTGATCCAATTGTACCTATTGAATTAATAGAACTGTTTAGAGTTGATGTAGGTCTGGATTCTTCTGGATCTCATGCGAATGGGGAAACCTTAATTTATATATACTCTCCTAAAATTTTCCAGTAGCTCTGGTTTCACATGTGAAATCAATGATCAGCTATGATCATCGAGGAAGTACTGAACAGACTGTGAGCTCCCCAGGGCATGAATTGCTTTTTTTGTTTGTGCAGTACTCTGTTCCCCCTAACTGCTATTTGATTAGGCTCCTTAGGAGGTACTGAAATATACATAAATAATAAACAAGAGGAGGAAAAAAAAATTGCTACTATTAATCTAAGAGATTAAGATGTAAACTACAAACTTTGTGTTGCACTGTTGACTCCCAAAGGAGGCTTGTCAAAGAGAACATACACACGTGTGCACTAGGCAGTGTCATTGAACAGTGCTCCCTCCCCAGTTCAGCAGAAATTTCATCCCAGTGCAGACTGCTGATTTACTTTGTATTTTCCTTGGCTGACTTGCAAAGCATTCCTCACTTCAGCTCAGTCACTCAGCCTTTTTGAAAATGCCAGCTTACTTTTCACAGCTACTTTTTCCATCCATGGGGATTTTAATAGGCATGGATGAGTGAATGAGGACAGTTATGAAGAAAATTCATAGTATAAAGGAAAACTCGGAAATTCCATAATTATTCGGCATCCAGTCTCACATCTTTTTCAGGCTGACTAGTTATTGCTCCCTTGGACAATGCCAGTGATCTCTTTCTAGGCTGACCATCACAGAGCCACTTGTACACAGTAGCATGGCTTTTCTCTGAGCTTGTGAGTGTGCCTGTAACTCAATAGGACCATTCACACGAACAGATGTTAATCAGTGCGAATACTGGTTGCTGAATTAAGCCTGTCCTTGCTCTTCCTCTTGCTACAAACATCAGCTGCTCATACATCCAGGCTCTTTTTCTTTCTTCTTTTCTTTTTTTTTTTTTTTTTATTATTATGGCTTTTTGCCATACACAAAGCATGTAGATGACAACTTTTGCAGTTTTTAAAAAGAATTCTCCTATCTTCTACTAGCACTTAAATAAACGAATGTTTATATACCCCACCATATAGTTTCTTGTATGGATGATAAAAAAATTAAAGTCCATTTAGCTGTTTGACATGATATTTTGTGTCATCCACAGATAAACAGAAACCTGTATGTAGTAATTTTAAAGTATATACTTGAATGGACATGGAAGCATGCTGTACCAACACTTAACTTTTATTTTCACACCGAGCAACCCAAGCTGACAAATCTACAGATTATGTTTGGCTTGACACATTTTATTTTCATCCCAACACAATTTTTGTCCATACCAAATTAACATGTCTAAAAGTATGCAAACCAGTCTTAATCACTAAAATCCCCTAGAAATTATTAGACAGACTCTTGACTCTAATAGTTACCAAATTTTAATACCAAATAGATCATAATATTTCCTTACCTAACTATCTTCCTCAGTTTTAACCAAATTTTGACTGCTGCAATCTAAATTCACATTTAGTGTAAGACACTCCCACTTCAGATGTGAAATGATGAGTTTTATGCCTGCTTGTAGAAAAAATTAAACATCCTGTTTGAAAATTAACAGTAATAATACTTCCCACACTTCTTGCCCTCTCGTTTGAAAACTGAAGGCATTTTAGTTAGCATTTTACCTTTTTGTAATGGCAAAACCCATCACTGATATTATTATCTTTTTGACTGTTCATATTTTTAAATCTCTCCAACTTGATTCTGTGCTGAAATCACTGCTGAGGCTCAGAAATAAGTTAGAAAAGGTATGAAAAGATCATTTGATAATGAAAAAGAAAAATACCTGAAGAGAGTGAGCTTCACAGGTACAACTATATAACCAGGTTTAAAACCACAATCAAGCTTGTGGGGCTTGTTTTTGTTTGTGGTGTATTCTTTCCTTTTCTGTGTCATATAAAAGTTGTCAGTTACTTCTCTTTGTTATAGACTGTGAACCCAGTAACCTAGGAATAAAGATCTGGGAGGAAAACTTTAAGCAAAATTCATTTCAGATACAGCTGGACCAGGTGGTCCGATCTGTCAGTTTACAACTAATTGGCAAACCATTTGCTCTTCTTCAGACCCCTGGTACATCACCTTTCTTAGTGAGTTGTCAGAATTATGGCGAGTGAATCCACAATTTATTCTGACAGTTCTTTAAGAACCCTTGACCAAGCATCATCTGGCCCTGCTTATTTATGTATATATTTAGGTTTTCTAGGTATTCTTTTAATTATCAATTATTTCAAATGATCCTCATTAAATGTTAACTCACCACTCTTCCAGGTTTTCATACTGATAAAGAAAACAAGCCTGAACACAGGATGAGGAAGGAGAAGAAAAGAATCCCTGAAAAACCTTCAAAACAAATCTTGATGAATATTTCAAAAAAACTTCAAGTTCCTTGCTGCTTCTTGGTTGGTACCAAAACATGCTAAATGGATACAGATGCAGGGATATGCCATCTAACAGAGAAAAGTGATAATTCCTGTTTATCAGGTACAGACATAGTTTCCAACAAACGAGGGAATCTGGAGCACTCACTGTCCCCTTCCTTTCTCCTTCCATACCCTTAAGTTAGTCTCAAGGGTAATAATCTGGAAATAGTACGGATAGTTTCTTAAGTACCCAGTATGTAACTGTAGCCATAATTTACACAACAAAAACAGCGTAAGAAGATTCAGAATGATTAACTAACTTCTGCCAACCCAAACCCTTAATAACAATGACCATTTCCTATGGTAACGCATGCATTACCTATTGTATAGGCTACTATTTATGTCAGATTTCTTGTATCACTGTCTTTCGCTTCCTCTGGAAAGTGCCAGTATTTTCTGGCCTAGTATTTGCTGTTAGCAAAAGTCATAATATATACTTACTAGTCTTTTCCTTTTTTTCTTATTTCATATCAATTCTATCATTCTCTCAGCTTACGGAGAACCGTGCCGGTACTCCTAGTACCGGAACTGCCATCTGCTGTGCTCATACTATTATTGTATCATTTATTCTAGCAGTCTTCCATGTCCTGTCACCTCTTACTAATGCTGCTTACTAGATCCTGGCACACTTATTTGTTTAATGTCACAGTATCTTCTTTTAAAATGCAGTATATTTTCATTTAGTTTAAACTTAACTGGTTTATTCACTACTACAACAGAGTGCGATCCACTGCATCTAAGTTCTAGCATCTTGTTCAGGGGGCACTGGAAGAAGGAGCTGAGGAGATGAGCATATCCAACCCTTTTACACACACCTAAGTTTGTTGTCTCATAAACAGAGACCTACCTCAACTAAGTCCCAAGAAGATGACTCAGTTAGGTTGATCTCTATCTTCATAGCATAGGGAAGTAGCAAGTGTCAAACAGTCCTTTCCACTTAGGATCTGATCCTTCCAGCCACATTATAAGGTGGGCACTGGTGGATTAACGCTGCCTTTGACTAGGAAAGAGAATTACAGCCATGGCAGAAGTACTTTCTGGTTAGCTCCTGGTACTAGGTGATACCTTGAGGGTTTAAACCATACGGAAGAGTACCTACCAGTTTCCACAGCATGTTGGGAGACCATCAATGTGTAAGCAGAAAGGTAAATGTCATGGGATTAGGAGGAAAACAAGAAAAGGTATTCCTGAAAACAGGAAACAGATTCAGCTACCTGCAAGCAGAAAGTGTAGAACCCAGGCATCTTTCCTGGATAAGAACCTTAGCTAGCACTCCTTAGTGAAAAAGAAGTAAAGGAACAGAAAAAATTATCTGTGCTCCTAACTAGTATGGCACTAGTATGGTATTTCCCCATCTGAATCACAACAGAGCTTAAAGTAGGAAATACACTTCTATTGTCCCAGATTAATACTAGAAGTCACAGGTGTTATCAGTAGCCAACCAAGCAGGTAGTTGCAGGCAAATGAGCAGTGTCTAACACATTTCAGTGCCTGGAGGGTCTAGACAGTGGGAGAAATCAAAAGTACTGGATCTTCGTCTGTGTTTTAGATAGATTTTAGGCATCTCATTTACTAGTTAAGCTGTATTTAGATTCATGGGATCCCATCTATCTGTTAATACTAATATTTTGATATTAAAACTTATTTCACAGAATTGACTGGATGATTTCCTCCTGAAGACCTTACCAAAACCCATGAGCCACAGTGAAGCATTATGCTACATACAAATTAATTCGAATGCCCCACACCCAAGAATTATGCCTTTAAATTCTTGAAAGTCAAAGTTTATAGTGAAAATGAAACATGTCTGAAATTAAATACAATCAAACTATAAAAGTTTGATATGTGATTATACTTTTACAAACTGAATACTGGGATGAAATTTAAAATACATTTTTTGTCCTTGAAACTCCCTGCATGTCATGTTCTGGCCTGGGAAATTTCTATAGCTGGATTATAAACTCTTGGTAGTGAGGAAAACACTGAATTACTGTGTAATAGACAGTGACAGTATAATACTCTACTGATCTGAAAGAACACTGCACCTTATGGTGGAAACCAAACCACTCCTTCAGCAAATATTGAATGAAAACAATAAATGGTACTGATCTGAGGAACACAGCATCATGCTGGAAAGCAGCATCCTGTGGCAGCAGGCAGGAAACCAGTTTTTATCAGATTTCAAAGTAGTAACATAAAAATGGCATGTTTTATGCTGCTCCTCTGTATAATATGTACTGTTTGATAGTGCTGTGTTTTGGGGCCAATAGGGACTAAAGAAGTTCTACCTCAGTATATGCTATGCTAATATCAGATTTTTCTCTCCTCAAATTGATCTGCATCATGTGTTCTGAAGAAAAAGTGTGTGTAAATCCATAACCGAATGCTTATTAAAAATAAACATATAAGTAAAAATAAAGTCAACATGACACATAGTAACATGTTCCTGACTACAGTATACAGACCTCTTATTTTCATACAGCAGACATTATGCAGTGATGGAAACCTGGTCGAGGGAAGATTTTGCAATAGAGTGTATAGTTTCACAGGGGAAAGAATTGGAGAAATTTTCCTCAAAAGAATAGTAACATAAAAGAGGGGCAGAGAGGAAATAAAAGCATAAACACTAGTATTAGACTTGCATAAAGAAAAGCATTTGATAAATAATAAGCAAACAAGCTCTGATCTCTTGACTGATCCAGGAAACAATTAAATTAAAATAATCAACATGCCAGATCTCCCTTCCTGATTTGCTTAAGTAAGTTTGCATTTGCAATTGTAGACTTAGATTGTGTATATATGAGTTCTTCCCTCCACCTCTTCTCCCCTGGGGAAAATCAAACTTACAAGGGGTCATTTAGAAAATACTATGGGGATTAAAGGACCTCAGGTTCCCAGAATTTTGGCTATATTAACTATAGGATTTGTATTAATTAAAAGACAAATCTGGCCTAGCTTTAACTCAGCTGTTTGCTAGCTTGGCTAACTAAACTTCAGTTGGGTCACATCTGGTTTTGTTCAGGAGCTCAGTACAGTGGCTGTAATTTTTATTCGTTTCTATTCTACCCAAACTAAACAGTTGAAACATGAATTTTACTGTATCACCCTTTGAAATATCTGCACAAATCAGATGCATATAACTAAAAATGGTAAACAGTAATTAAAAATAACATGACTAATGTGGCTAGAAGAATAAAATATGGCATGATGTTATCTTTACCACTTTGAAACATAAATCCCCAACCACAATCAAACATTTCTTAAAGCCTGATAAGGTGTTAAAAGTCTATAACATAACTGAAGGTTATATTCTTGGTAAAAGATACAATCTACTCTGTCTGACTGGAAATGTATCTTTAGAAATGGGGAAAGAACCTGCTTCTTCGTGCAGCAACAAAAGAAGATACAGGAATAACAGTGATGGCTGTAGCAGAGGACATCGATAATTATGAAACTGTTCTCTAATGCTCTCTGAGACTTTCTCCACACAGAGTGCAGCACTTTGAACAGACACACAGTACATAAACTCAGCAGGAATTATTGTTAAAGTCTATCTACAATAAATTCATAAGATATCATAATGATGTCTCTCAAGGAAGAACATACAAAAGGCTAAAAGGGTTTAGACACTGATAACCACACAAGTAATGTCAGTCCCCCGATTTCTGGATTATGTAGTTTTTCTGTTTCACAGGATTCACACTTGTAAATTTTACTTTCCTACACATCAGTATTTTTTTGGTAGTTAACACTTTCCTGAAAATATTATGAAAATTGTCTTCACATTTATTGAAACTTGATGTTTGAAATAATTTTTTCAATTCTCTAGTTTTCAAAAGATAGTGTTATAATTTCTATAAAGTTCTCAATAGATTATTTGATTACTATTAATTCATAGTGGTATTTTCATTCCCCCTTTCTCAACCAAAGAAAAAGATCTTTTCCACAGGCCTTATTAATTTTAAGGGAACACGATCTGGGTAAGGAAAAAAAAAAAAGTACGTATTTTAACAATACCTACTGACATATATTTTTCTATCTTATTTTTTCACACACTACTAACATCATGAACTATTTGGTCTTTATTTTGACAACTTCCAACTTCAATATTTGAATCAAGATGAACCGATTCATGGTGCCTTAAATCATGAAACTTCACCTAGTATTTTTCATTTTTAACAATTTATAATTTTAGATTGCTTCTAACATGACACTGAAACCATGCTGCAGCAAGATCAGGCAAAGATTTTAGCAAAGAACAAGCCATTACCACTCAGTACAAGCCACAGCAGTCAAAAATAAACTCACATTTTAGAAATGTACTGCAAGTGTTAGTCCTACCTGAAAAAAAAAAAAGTCACTGTATTTTCATTTTCAGATCACTGAAAATAGTTTTCAGAAAGAGCTGAATATTGCCATTTCATCTGCTTACATCTTCATTTATGAATAAATATCTATTTACAAGATAAACCCCCCACAGAATACACCAGAGTTCATGTGGTGTAACTTTGTACAAACACAGGGAGGATTCATGGTTCCCCACCTGGTACAGATCTAAGTGTCCCACGTGCTGTTACAGCATATTGCTAGGAGATAGGAAGTGCATTCAGAACAGCTATTATAACATAGATTTCTCTGTTCTCTCTGTTAGAGAAGGATGGCCATGCAATGGCCATGAAAGCTGTTCTGAGCTCTGGCAGAGTAACAAGGAATGCAATTAAAATTTCTTGGATTTGAGAATGTTATTGCTGTTTTCTTTTAAGATATTATCCCAATTAAAGGTTAAGTTTTTAATTTTAGAAGGCAATCTATCTCAGACAGAATTGCTTTGCAAAACAAATGAAATTGAAGAAAATGTATACTGAGCAGATAGGGAATGAGCATATGAAACTACTTTAATTAAGAGAGTTAAACCATCAATTTCTGTCTCCTTCAGTCTGCTGAACTTAATCCCATACCTTAACAGCTAGGGGATCCTGGCTACCTCTTTGCCTCTATTGCAACTTCTGCAAAATCTCCATAAAAAATTATTCCAGTATTACCCTTAAGTATTATAACCAGGAAGAAGTCCTTTTTATATCTATGCTCATAAGTATAGCATTTCAACTTCCAGGTGAGCAGCACAACATTATTAGAAAAAGGAGAGTCTCAAAAATTAAGTTGAATGGATCAAAAGAAGGTAAGTCGTCCCAGGTCAGCATAATTAATACTGAGGTTATAGAATCTCATTTCAAAATCCTCAGAACTATTTGTGTCTGACTAGAACAGGTGGACAAGTATCTGTATTCATATATGGTCTAAGTTACAGTGACTGAGTTCTATGATGGTCCAGCATACACATCTTGTCATGCAACTCTGCCTTGGAAGTCTGTATCTGGAATCCTATATTTGGAAGTCCAATATCCAAATATTTCCCCTTTATACATCATCTAGAGCTGTGGACTTACCTTTAAAGTTGTAAAAAATAAAACAAATAAACAAACAAAACCCTGAAAAGAAAACAAAAAAGCACACCGAAACAAACTTTCAAATATTACGTACATCAGCTTGATAGAGCAAAACCACGTAAATATGTGTATGTATATGTGGGTATACGTTCATTTTCATGAAGGAAGAAAGAAGGCAGAGAGGTATAAGGACTTACCTAGCTCTCACTGCAGAATTTCTAGTTTTAAAATAAGACTATTATGTCATAAGTCTCTGGGCTTCACTAATTCCATGACTGCAGGCTTCTCCGTGATTTTGATTTTGCAATTGAAACTGATTGGCTGGCAGACAAAAGGACAGAAACAGCTGCAGCTGGTATTATTGATTATTTCCTCAATTTAAAGGAAGTAAATCAGGAGGCTAACAACATTGAAGGACAAAGGCTAAGTTGTTGCTCTACATCTCTGGTGAAGCCAGTCACTACCCACAGCAGCATGATCTGAATTAATTCATAAAATGTAGCTATTATCATTTTAATGCCATACATTGCTATGGAAGTCCTAGGGACCTGCCTGTTACGATGGTGTATTTTTAATCTCATTATTTTTTTAGTTAAAAACTGAAATCTCTAATATGGGAAGACACTAAATCCAATATAAACATTATGTTAACTGCTTTTGAGCTGTTATCAGTGACATGAATAACTTCCTAGCAGTACACGGAGTTTATGATCGTTAGTGCCTACCCTGAGAGGTCCTGCCCTCTGAATGAGAATTATGTCTTCCTAGGGAAAACAGAAGACAACTCTTGAAAACCAGAAGATACATTAGCAATTCAGAATGAAAAAAAGAAAAAAGAAAGAAAAAATCAAATTAAAGCAGGAAATGTGTAAATTTAGAACACAAATGATAGAAATGTTATTTGTTTTGCTCCTCTTCTTTACCTCCTTCAATGCATTGACTTGACATAAGCCACTCTCTTCTTATGTAGGGCTTCAATTTGAAGTAAAGCAGAAGAATGGAATAGAGGCTGTGTCTGTTAGAGGAAACATGTTAACGTAGATGCATGGTATAAACAGCAGCATAGTTTGTACTCACACAGCTTCCTCTGGTAAGCTACTGGAAGGAGGCCTCTCAGGCTACACAACTGTACCAATTTACCTTAGAGAGTAAGCATAGCACTGTTTTAAGATGCAGTTTTTGAGCAAAACCAGCAAGAGAAATCAGATGCTCCTTTGCAACCAATAGTTTTAGAATAAATCTTAAAAATTACCAACACCAATGTTGGTAAGGACGCACAGACAAAAAACGCAGAGAATTGCAGGAGCCCCTTACCTGTGTCACTCAGGCATTCTAAGAGCCTTGCTGGGATAAAACTCCCCCACCCTCCCAGGCAGCCTATTGCTCTTCCTTGCTTTGACTGCCATTCTGAAGTTTTTATAGTCTAGTGGAATCTTTTCAGAGAATTTAAGCCCATTACTCATCGTTCTGTTCTCCATGTACGTACAGAACAGATGATCCCCTTCTGCTTTAAGGAATTGTAAGCTGTCCTCATGTTCACTCTCAGACTTTCCAAACCATGCAGGGATCATTTAAAGAAACGCCCTCTAGGATCTGAGATCATGCTTAGGTGATCATAAACACTGAATCTGTGCATTACTGGATCATCTGAGAATAAATATTATCTGCACAAGAAGATCTCAATATTTCTGTTGAGAACACACAGTATGATGCTGCCTCCTACACCCACAGATTGACTGCCTGTGTTCTCCATCTGCATTTTGTCATAGCCTCCTCTTGCTTTCCAGTTGAAGTATTCTGTCTGTAATACTAAACTAAACAATGTCAGGTTTTCTGACCCTGAGGCTAACTGGCACAGAATGGCTTCCTTCCATACAGTTAAATTCTCTTGTCCCAGATAACAGTAGCTTTGTCAGTACTGCCTACTGGGAACAGTCCCTGGCTTGCACCCAGACATTATCTGGGAAGGTTAGTTTCCACTGGGGAGTAGTCTTGCTAATGAGCATGTACCAGGGCTTGAGGCTTTTCTCCATTTAATTTACAACCATAAATGTAGCCAAGAATGTTGACCCTATCATGTTAGGGAAGTTTATGGCCACTAACCTTTTGGGATATGGTGTTCAGTTCCTGATAGCTACCACTTTAGACAAAGCCTCCAGAAAAAAGCACTTATGTCACTTCCAGACTGCTAGTTTTACTTCATAAATACTATACCACCAGGCAATTTACATCTCCCCACTTCCTAGGTATTGTTTTCAGGCTAGCCTAAGCAGCAAACTGTATACAGGTCTATCTATGCAAAGTCTCCTTGTTAGACACATCCTGAGAGAATGTGAACCCTTTGTTCAGACACTGAGAAGCCTTCACAAACTACAGCTGAGGAGCTGGTGGTTCCAGTTCTCCACAGTTAGAAAGTTCTTGGTGTCTGTGAATGGCTAACAGAAAAAGTTAAGGAGGTTCTGCTGATGTGCATCTTCTAGCTGCATCCGTATTTGCTAACTACATCAGAAGTGCCTTGACTTTTCTGGCCTCTGCCAGTTCCCGAGAGGTAAAAAGGCGTACTTCTCAAGTGTGCTGAGGTTGTTGGGGAAGTTGGCACTACCCAAAGAACAGGCTGTAAATACTGGACATGCAGGAGCTGACCAGCTCCAGATACTGAGGAAGCTACAGCCCGTGGTTATCTCTTGACTCTAGAAACTACTGAGGGCAAGTCACCTGCTGTATCTGCACTACCACTTCCATGTGGTATAACTGTAGTAAAGTTTAGGAAGACATTTGTCTTAAAGATTTTTTTAGTCAGCTAAGCTGATATTGTTTACACTGTCTTGTAGTTATTCCCACTGCTTTGATTTCTGATACTAATATTTGTCACCCATCAACATTACCAGAAATACAACTTTTGACCAGTGGTCATCTTAGTCGTTTTACTTGATACTCTATTTGTATTAAATGTAAACTGAGCAAGTATCTTGGCTTGAACTTATATTTTTAAAGTTTATCATACTCCAGATGATTTTGATAGTACTTTTTTGTAATATCCAGCAGTCAAATTCAGTTTTCAGTTAAAATTGTGCAACCATACTGATGGTAGGACTACACACTGAACTTTGTAAAGTCAACAAGAACACATTTCTTTAGTGTATATACCCACTAATACAGTATTTTGTTACAATAGTGAATTCATTCTGAAATTTGTACAAAATTGATTTTGGGGACTGGATAAAGATAATTGAACCTACGGGAATATGAGTCATCAAAATTAACCAAGCAACAATTAGGCCCATTAAAGGAAAAGGACATGATTAAATGTGGGCAGTTGGTAACCTGTACAAGACAGGAAGCTTAGGTGTCACTTGTGAATACAATAGGTAATTTTTTTTAAGGAAGACTATATGATTTTCAAATTGATATATTCTCTTAGGATATACTTTTATTTCTGCTTTCTGAAAATATTGGTCTCTATTTCCTCTATCTGACATAACATAAATTACCTTCTTTTCCTTAAACCACTTTTTATAGTAATGAAGTTTGAAGATATGATTGCTCTACATAGAAGCACAAACCATGCAATTAAACAATACATTTTAGAGGTGGAAAGCAAGTTAACATCTATGCTTTCTTTAAGAATGGGTATACTGAGACTCATTAAAACAAGAAATAATTCCCTTCTCAGCTCTTGTAGATTTTGGTGGGAAACTACTAGGGATTCTTACATCAGAAACAAACCAACAAATTTTCCTCATGAAGTTCAACAGGGGAAAGTGCAAAGTCCTGCACCTGGGGAGGAATAACCCCCCGCAACAGTACATGTGGGGACCACCCAGCTGGAAAGCAGCTTGGCAGAAAATAACCTGGGGGTCCTGGTGGACATCAGGTGGAAGATGAGCCAGCAGTGTGCCCTTGTTGCAAAGGCAGTCAATGGTATCCTGCACTGCATTAGACAAAAAATGCCAGCAGGCGGAGAGAGGTTATGCTTCCCCTGTACTCAGCACTGGTGAGGCCATAACTGGAGTGCTGGGACCACGTTTGGGGTCCTCAGTGCAAGAGAGATATAGACACACTGGAGAGACTCCAATGCAGGGCCATGAAGATGATAAAGCAACTGGAGCATCTTTCCCATGAGGAAAGGCTGAGAGAGCCAAGACTGTTCAGCCTGGGGAAAAGAAGGCTCAGGGGGCTCTTATTAATGCATGTAAGTACCTGAAGGGAGGGTGTAAAGATATGTAAGTACCTGAAGGAGGGATGGAGCCAGGCTCTTTTCAGAGAATGGATATGCATATGGATATGCATATTAGTGCAAATCTCTTTCCCCAGCACACAAGAGGAATTCATACCATCACCCTGTGAATCCAGTAAGCAATTATTTAGCTACTGTGAACTGACCCATTTGCCTTTTTTTTTTTTTTTTAACTCAGGGGAATAATTTCGAGAAATATAAAAAAATTTTGAGAATGCAAATCTTTTTATCTTTCAACTTGAAAAACTATCAGAAAGTCAGATCAAAGCCAGATTCTGAATAGTATCCCTTGTCTGTCTCTGCACAGTTGACATTATAACAGTACCTTACTTTTCAGTTTCATGCCACAACATTTCAGCATTTTTATGCCAGTGTAAAAGAGCTGTAAAATTACTATAATAACTCAAACCATTATAATTACCAGAAAATATTGAGAAAGCATAAGACACCTTCAAAGTTTGCATTTTGTCTGTAATCTCAAAGGATGGGTTTTTTTGTGTTTAAGAAAAAGAACTAAAGGAAAGCTACCGTCTGAAAGAGAACATGTAACTGCTGGTCAGTTGTCGGGAAAGGAAAAAAAGGCACTTAATTCCCCTTTGTAACAAAATAATGGCATGTTGGGAGAGCTCCCAGGTAGCTGAGGCACCAGTGATCCCTTCTAACTCCTCTGACATGTATATCTCTTAGCATCATGCTGAAGTTGGAATGGGAAGCTGGATGCATGTTCATAAACTTGTAGTTAATAATTTATATGCTGTTACTTTAAGAAAAGTGAAGAAAATTACTGAAAAGTATTGGCATCTCAGTCATTCTATCCATGGGCACAGCCAAGATGCTAAAAATCAGAGTGTGCCTGGAAACAGATTTGATATTAGCCTGCCTAGTTTATCCTAGTTCTGTGAGTGTCCACTGTAGAAATGTCAAAACCAAAGACATCACAAGGCTGAGCTTCCCTATGCTGTTATTCTGAGGTTGTATGTGATCCCATGGGAATCATGCAGCTATGCTAAGCTAGGTCAGCTACTGAGGCAAGTTCTTTTAACTTTTGTTGCAGGGAAAACAGTGATACCAAAGACAATGTAATTCAAAATCTTAGAGAAAATTTGTGAAGATTTGTGCCATAAAAGTAGCAAGGGACATACCATGGTAGCCCAACATGACCATGGAAAAGGAATAAAAATGGTGACAGATTGTTGCAGAGATGAAACTAGGTGGAGAACTGCAAAGAGGCACTAAGTGGTCCCCAGCATCAATTGCCAACCTAGTTACTGCAGAACCCACTTCCCAAATTTTCATACTGTGTTCATGCAAACTTGCCTACCTCCCGAATCACTCCTCTGAGACAGAAAGTGAACCTGGCTTAATGAAAATTACTTTAGGTTATTTGTTAAGTAGAAATGTTATAAAACAATGGTGTTTGAAAACACTACAAAACTCTACGGCTTACACCATCCTGCATGAATCTCTGTCACCATGAACAGTCTAAATTATAAGACACACAAGACGTATTTACTCCATCAATTCTCATGTGTGTATAAACCATTTGAAAGCACATGTAATGGTGCAGTAGAACAGACCACAGAGCATGTTCTCCCAGCTCATACAGAAACTAAAGGAAAGGCTAGAAGAACTGTAGGTTTATTGTGTACAGCTGACTGCACATGTCCTGCTGGTGCTCACTATATTCTTTCTGGAAGCACTGGGAGAGTCCAGCCCAGCACTGACTTGTATCCTCAGATTTCACAAACATCCTAACTGTTTGTACTTGTCACAAGTAAGAAGGTCTGTAACAACATAAAACTGGATGACTGGAGAGAGTTACACAGACTGTAGTTCTGATTCAGCACCTACTCTGGACAACAGCAAAATGTCCACTGGTTAAACTGGGAGCAGAATGGGATGGATATGTGCACGTGTGAATGTGGATTCCTTTGTCTAATGCAGTTTTCCTCTCTCCTGTAAAGACCTAATCTATTCTTGCATACTTAAAGAGGTATTTATTAATGTTTAACTTCCTGTAGATAATTTGGCTGCTCTATGCAGCCATAAAATTTTATGACAGTAAACACGAGAGATGTGCCTAAATTGCACAGAAATGTTTCACGACTGCCTGTTTTATTTTTCTTTTATAGTGTCAGTCCCATTAAATTTATATTGGTGCTAATTTTACAAAAACTTTGTGTCAAAATTATTAAGGTGACAAATATGCTGAGTCGATTCATTTTAGCTATGCCCTGTGAATCACTGCATACAGTACTTTTCAGTCTGAAACATATGTGGAAATTCTACAGCAAATGCTGCTGTGCTTATCCAACTCCTGCAGTTGTCACAGGGACCAGTGATGTTAGCAAGAAATCATTTAAATGGGATTGTAATGATTTCTGCATCTGGGTTGGGGCAATCCCAAGCACAAGTACAGGCTAGGTGAAGAATGGATAGAAAGCAGCCTTGAAGAGAAGGACTTGGGGGTACTG
>NW_010246785.1:0-791 GCF_000690775.1 Eurypyga helias
TTCTATGATTCTATGAATGCCTGCAGGTGGCTAGATTCCCATGGGCATGTGATGCTCCATCCAGACTCGGCCCTGAATTCTCCAATACAGATGTGCTCCTAGGTCTGCTTGTGAGAACCAGCAAAGCTGCTTCAGCCTTGGCAGCCCCGAGCAATTCCCCACCTTGCTCATGGGTTAGGCCTGTCGGGATGCAGAACTGAGCCAAGGATCCCTTTTGATTTCATGTGCAGCCCTAATGCACTTCAGCTAAGAAGGCTGGGGATACTCATCACATCTTCTGCCCGATGTTACACCCAGAAGTCGTATGGCGGCATTCAAATTTGTGTTCTGCCTGAGCTTGCATATTTCTGCAGACTAAATGCTCTAGCTGCTGCAGGGTTCGCTCTGAGTCAGGCATTTCTGTTTTGCATGGAAGCATCCCAAAGTGAACAGGAGAAAACATGACCTAATATCTTACTAGCACAGGCATTGACATGGATGGAGAAGTACTGGGGTTTTGTTCTTTCTCTAATTAACACCAAATTATTATATGCAAAGTTTCAATTGGACTTGAGCACCAGACCTCTTTAAATTTCGGTGGCAACAGTTACCTTAGTCACCACGTTACTGAATTCACCCACTCATGTCTTCTTTCAACCCTGCCTTGGTTACAACATGTTGAGAGGAGGAATGAGCCTACCAGTTAGACCGGGAGAGGAGGTGTTGGATCAAATCGCATGAGGCAAGGCAGGCACTTCAGTATTAGGAATTTATTAATTACCGAGGTGTTCTGTAGAGACTTCTCCTCATTC
>NW_010246785.1:807-1643 GCF_000690775.1 Eurypyga helias
TTCGTTTTTTAACTTCCAGGTCATAAGGGGGATAGGTGATCCTTGAATGAGGTGGACATCAAGATGTACCTAATTCCTGCCATTGCCTTTTGTCTTCCTTCCCTTCATACTGGCTCTCAACATTCCCATGTAAGTGTAAATCAAAACAAGTCCTCTAGAAAGAACAATTTCCCACTCCCAGCCTGACCCATGGCCATTCACTCTCATTCTTCTGCTTCCCCAGTCACTTGTGCTGGTACGGCTCCATGGTGAGGCACAGTAAGGAATAAACCTGGCTGAAAACCATCCCCTGAAAGCGGTTGGGAGCGTTTACCCAAGACAGCTTCCTGTGTGTACTGGGTTTGTGCAGCAAAGTTTTGGTAGTGGGAGGGCTACCGGAGTGGCTTCTGTGAGAAGCTGCTAAAAGCCTGCCCTGTGTCCAATGGAGCCCAAGCCAGCCAGCTCCAAGATGAACCCACTGCTGGCCAAGGCCAAGCCCATCACCAACAGCCATAGCACCTCTGTGATAACATGTTTAAGAAAGGGGGGAAAAAGTCCAAACCTGAAGATAGAGATTTTGCAGCAGAGAAAGTGAGCAAGATGTGAGAGAGAGAACTCTGCAGACACCCAGGCCAGTGGAGAAGGAGGGGGAGGAGGTGCTCCAGGCGCTGGAGCAGAGATTCCCCGGCAGCCCGTGGTGCAGCCCATGGTGAGGCCGGCTGTGCCCCTGCAGCCAGGGAGGGTCATGGTGTAGCAGAGACCCACCCAAAGCGTGAGGAATACCCCACTCTGGAGCAGATGGGTGCCTGAAGGAGGCTGTGACCCTGCGGGAAGCCCACGCTGGAGCCGGCTCCTGC